>NC_089272.1:54587443-54819244 GCF_963678975.1 Dysidea avara | reverse complement strand
ATGAGGCTGCACAACCTCAGTACACAAGCTTTGGGGTCCAGGCTTTCCCAGACGTTCTTGATGCTCATACTCAGGCTGCAATTGTCCTGACGTCACTCATTTTGGTAGGAACCAATTATTGTTATCTGCTATTGTAATATCAACCTGCATGGTTACAGGTGTTCAGGCAGCACCACTGATGTGTGATGTAGGAGTACAGTGTAATCTCTTACATATTGCGATGACATCAACTCCTAAAAAAGGAGTGATAGCACCAGTGGCTGAGGATGAAGACACTTTCGAATTGACAGAAGAGGAAGAGAGTGAAACAGAGCCTACAGAATCCACCATAAATTGGGAGTCCACTACATCAGAAGGTGAAGAACAGATTCCAGTAGAAAAGCAACTAACTGACTTTTCTGATGTTTGAGTCTGCTCTCATGTTGCTGTTTGCCACCTATTTTGCATGTGGTAGTACCTTTATTTCCATCAAACGTCATGTGATTGGATCTTTCCTCAGCATCAAGCATGCATGCAGCCAGTGTAATAATACATTTGGTTCAGGAAAGCCAGCCATATTTACGTAACATTTCAGCTGGGAACCTTCTGACATCTACTGCTATTCTGTTCACTGGCTCTTTACCAGCTAAGGCACTCAGAGTATTTAAGACCCTTAATTGTACTACAATAAGTAGAAAACATTTTTTAGACATCAGAAAAAAATACCTTCACCCTGTTATTTGTGTTATTTGGGAGAAGAACCAATTTCTACTCCTTAGCAAACTGAAAGAGAAACAGCAAGGCTTGGTAATTGGTGGTGATGGAAGATCTGATAGCCCTGGACACAGTGCCAAGTATGGATCACATTCCATGCTTGAATTGAATCTTAATAAATAGTGGATATACAGCTTGTTCAGGTACAGCTATATGTGACTGAATTTGACAAAACAAGGCTTCGACGCACAAAGTTTTGTTAGAAGATATGGCGATTTTAAGGAATCATTGTGTAATAACTTCCCAGTGCCTACAGCTGTGCAAACAAAATTTGCACCAATTGTTCATCTGTTCACTAGCTATCACTGAGTGGGTGTATGCATTTCTGATACCCAAAATTTGCCCTGTTTTGAGCAGCTTTTTTCGAGCGGGTAATAATATCACAGGTGGTAGTAATAGGGTGGGAGGGTGGGGGTGGACGGTGGTAGTAATAGGGTGGGAGGGTGGGGGTGGACGGTGGTAGTAATAGGGTGGGAGGGTGGGGGTGGACGGTGGTCTTAATATACGGGCATAAAATGAAATAAGAAGATGATTGGAATCCAGAGGCCAAGTTTGGGCTCTCCATGGCCCTCCATGGCCCTCAAATTACTCCAAATTGACTGAGAACACTATTGGCGAGCTCTCTGTGAAGTCCCAGCTCACTACACACCATTATCACAAAGCCATGGCCATTTAATGGTGCCAATCTTACACTCGTGGCTTTGACAGGGTCGGAAGAAAGCTGCTACAGAAACCAGACTTGTCAGTGCTGAAGGAAGTACAGTGTGAAATATGATAGTGTATTAGACCAGCAATCCATTTCTGGTAAAATCGTAAGTTTGATTTTGTGTGTGTGGAAGCCTTGTTATGTGAAATCCGGTCACATATTATGGTGAAGTATGTGGTGTATACTAACTGTAAATTAAATGATTTACAACAGAGCAATGAAATTAAGGGAAGCTACCATATGGAGAAGGAGGGCCTCCATCGCTGTATGGACTTTCTTCAAGACCATAACCTTGCAATTGATGTACTTGTCACAAACAGACAAAAGCAGATCAACAAATGGATACGAGAAACACATCCACACATCAAACACTATTTCAATACATGGCATGTAGCAAAAGGTACATACTAGTGTGGTATCTGTTGCAATAATCAGAACTGGTGAATATATCTACACTACAGCTCACGGGTAACGTCGCATGTACTGTCAAGCTGCAGGTGGTCCCCCGCCGCAAGTGGTCCGGCCGGACCTACTACCACGCCTCAAGTAGTCCGGCCGGACCATGTAAAGTTGCTGCAGATGGTCCGCCCTGCTGCAGCTGGTCCCCCCCAATGAAATCTCCACTATCAGCTTCCCAGTCAGTACTAGCTCAACGTCTTGATCAAAATGCACTGCCCTCCATGAAATACGAGTCCTGAAGCAGTGAAGCAAAATTTGAGTAATGCATGGCCTATTCCGGCCTAAACATATAATTCTGAAGATTTCATTGTTTTACATTTACACGTGGTTTTTAATTCGTGTAACGCGTACCGGTGTCCCACTTTCAAAAATATACCAACAAAACATACTCTAATAGAGCAGTCAGTCAAATCCTTAAAACAGTCACCACTATGACATGGCTTAGTGTCATGTAGTCATCCACATGCAGTTGCCAGCAGTATGTGACAGGATAACACTAAGAAGCATCTCTGGAAGAGGCTACAAATACAGCTTCTGGGAACAGCTCCATCACTTTTGTATAACTTGTAAATGCTCAATAATATTTACCATCTTCACTTACCAGAGGCCATGATACACCAACTGAACAGTTGGCTATAGTTTTCTAAGTTCTATAATAAAACATGATTTAATCTCTATACTCTGATTTAGGCTGAAGTATGGGATAGACAGCTGTTCTACCAATGGTGAAAACCATTAATTCACTTGGGTATAGGCTTGGTCAGTGATCGGAAACTACTAGCTGCATGTTTCACACCTCATACACAGCTTCAGTAGCTATAGACAATAATTTTTTGAAAATGCTGGCATACACTAAAATGTCAGTTTCGTCGAAAATGGTATATACAGGCAGGCTGTAGCTGAAGGGTTCTATTCTAGTCTTAGTGTGTAAACTTTAAACTCTCCATTAATGATACTAGAACCAATGCAGTATGGTGACCTTAAATTGGCTTAAGTGGTTCTTACAAGCCAATATAAGTTAGTAAACTTAAAGTGTGACAGGTAATAGTTTAATTGAATCACCGCACATAATGGTTTTATTGTTCTATACCAGCCATATCTTATACCTTTTTTACTTGGTTAAACACTGCAGCATTTATTACCTCAGTTTCAAAAATCAATGTGGTGGCTATTCACACTTAACCACCTCTTGATGTTCAAAAACAATGTTTAAATTTTGAGCATAATAGGCTGGATTTTTGAGCACTGCTCAAACACATAATAGGCTATTTTCAAAGCATAATTAGCTCAAGCCTAGCAGAGAATAACAAAAGCTAATGCAAGAGGACTGTCTTTCTGGCAATGAGCCTAAGCAACATGCATGTATAAACACAACGTGGCTAGTTGAAAATAAGAAATCATTTGTTCAGTTATGTAGATTTTCCATTTTAAAGCCTGTTAATCACTTGATGTGCTTTTCAGTCACTGATTGTGACAACCAGCAAGGATTAACATTTTAGGACTTACTTATGTAGAAAATCAGATACAATTACAGCAGATACTGTATACTCAGTAATGTTACTTAGCAGTTGTCAACAGACTTGTGTGTATGTGGAGTCAGTAGAGGTCACTGATAAAGACAAGCTAATTCAAAGTTGCAGGATTCTAAAAGAGTATATATACATGCAATATTATTAATTAAGTGTGAGCAAGTTAGTTGATGATCACATGATCATTACAAACAATTATCCTTGAAAACGATATCTGGTATCTTTATTGCTTGATATAATGACATTCTGTTCTTGTGCAGTATACTCCTTGACTATGCAGGATATGGTCAATAGCTGTAAAGAGCTCAAGTACTTTAATCATAGATAGTGAAATTGCAGTTCCAGTTTACAACTGCTACATAGCTATTGATTCAGATGGAACTGACCTTCCTGTTGACTTAATGATTACAATATCAGCTCATTGTGGACTGCATTATAGTGTTGTGCATGAGATCCTGCAGTGAATGTGTTACTGTACTTGTATGAAAATCCGGCTCCTACTTTAGTCATGCTTCATGTCAATGACATTAGATTACCTTTCCAAAACCTCTTATAATTGCATTTACGTGATGTGATTAAGCCATTATACTTTCATCATCATTTAGATAGCACTGTAGCTGTAATGCGTGGATGTGGGTACATTATATGCTCAGGAATCATAGCCAATAAACCTCCAGTAGCCTCTTGCTCTGCCGTGGATTGTTCCAGTCACTGTGAAATTGTGAACACTAATAGTTAGCTACTAATAATAGTAATACTAATAATAGTATAAGCTGAAGTTTTGTTATTATGTCATGCATTTATATGTAATTTATCTTGTTGGAATTAAGCTGCAAGTTTAATTGTACAGTGGAACCTCTCTATTACGGACATTGTGAGACCCAGAATTTTTGATTACTTTTTGCTGTAATATAGAGGTTTTCCTCTTTCAGAGGTAAAAATGTATTGACCAGACCTGTTGGGACCAAAATGTTTGTCCTTATTATGGAGTTTTTTTTTCTATTGTGTCCTTAATTCAGGGAGTTTGTTAAGAGAGGTTCCACTGTATGTACTTACTAGTTAGCTATAGTGTTTTTACTCCTAATGTTTACAGCAGCTGATCCAGGGTTTATCAAAGGGGTGCACCAGCTAGTATATGGAGTAGGGATCTGTGCCAGAAGCTAAAACTGTTTGCAGGACAAAATATCTTGAATGGTTTAGATCATACTGCTTTTTATGTGGACTACATTGATCAAGAGTTGTATAGAGTGACAATCATGCCAGCAGATTATTGTTATAGACCTAAAGAATGGCATACGCAAGATAGCATGCATTTCATTTGCAAGATATCCTTAGCAGGCTAAATGTAGCAATGCAACTGTAGATGTTAGGTGACTGTTCTATTAGAGTATTGACTGACTGCTCTATTAGAGTATATCGATCTTGTATAACACGTACGCAAACTAGTATAATTACAAGGCCATCTCGAAGGCCACAGTGGAATGGGAAGCTAGGTCGGCACAGTGGGGCACTTTGTGCCTAGCCCTACGCCTTCTCAAAGATCTATGATCGAGTCTGTGATAAAGCCAGTGGGGGACCACTTATGGCAGAGGGGGACCAACTGTGGCGGTGTAAATTGTCCGGGGGGGGACAAGTTGCAGTGCTGCAAGTAGTCCGGGGGGACCAAGTATGGTTGCTGCAACTGGTCCGGGGGGGACCGATTTTAGGGGGAGTGGTTGTAGCATGACAGCACACGCAAGACACGCGTCAGGTGTGCTCGAGTGACCCGCGTGGATACAGCAAGGCTACAGTAATGCTCCATGATAGCAAACTTTACTCGAGAGCATCACGCAAGACGAGATAACAGGACTCACCTATGGTGTTGGGAGGCGACACTAGCTCAGTTCCACCAGCTGTGAGGTCTCCTGTTGCAATGCCTGTGTTATTATTGTTATTATTATTAATTAGCAAAGCCCACTAGGGGAAACACGCTAATGTGCATTACAAATCACAAATTGTTTAGCTTATCTATAATGTTCTTAAAAGTGTCAAGGTTAATTGCGTTAATGTTGTCAATTTTCAAGTTATTCCAATCAATAATTGTTCTCGGCAGAAAAGAATACTTATATAAATCAATTCTGGATTGCAGCTGTGCAAATTTGAGGGGATTATTGGCACGAGTATATGATACAGGGGTTGGCTGGGGTAAACAATGGTTTGGTAGCACCAGTAAGTTTCTTACAATCTTGAATAATAATATAAGTCTAGCATTCCTTCTCCTACTTTTTAAACTTGGCCATTGAAGGTAATTAAGCATATCTGTAATACTGTGTTGTTGACTGGATCTGTGCCATGGTTTATTAAGAACAAATCTTGCAGCTCGGTGTTGGATCATTTCTAATTTGCTAACTGTTGTTTGGTGATAAGGATCCCAGATGGCTGAGCAGTATTCAATAGAAGGTAACAATAATTGTTTGTATAAGTGTTCTTTGATTTGTATTGGGGCATTATATAAATTCCTTTTCAGAAATCCAAGAAGACGGTTTGCCTTTCCACAAATATAGTTAACATGAGGTTCCCATGATAGTGTATGATGGAGGCGGATACCAAGATAGGTGTGCTCTGATACAATATTCAATGGAATATTAGACATTTTATATGTAAAAGTGCTTTTACTGTGGTGGGTTGTAAATTGTAAAATATTGCATTTGGGAATGTTAAATTCTATCAGCCAGTTGCTAGCCCATTGTGTTAAGGAATCTAAGTCATTTTGCAGTATTCTGTGATCGTTGGGCGCAGCTATAGTTTTAAAAAGTAGAATGTCGTCAGCAAATAATCTAATTTCACTCTTGATGTTTGTTACAATATCGTTAATGTAAATTAGGAACAACACAGGACCAAGTACGGAACCTTGTGGAACACCAGATGTAACTTGACATGTAGAAAATCTAGAGCCTTCTACTACAACCTGTTGGGTACGACCATGAAGGAAGGACGCTAGCCACTGTAAGACAGTTCCTCTTATACCATAGTAATTTAATTTGTAGAGAAGTCTAGAATGAGCTACTCTGTCGAACGCTTTAGAAAAGTCTAATATAGCAGCATCAACTTGCAGGTTCCTGTCAATATCTTTTGCAATGTCATTAACAGTAATGAGTAGTTGAGTCTCACAGGAATGTTTTGATCTAAATCCAAACTGGTTGTCTGAAAGAATATTGTGGTCCTCCAAATGCTTCATAATTTGACTCACGATGATATGCTCCATTGTTTTACAAACTACTGAGGTGAGTGAGATAGGACGGTAGTTGCCTGGGTGAGCTTTGGAACCTTTTTTAAATATTGGGGTGACATAGGCATGCTTCCATTGTAATGGGACTTCACCAGATTCTAGTGATTGTTTGAAAATATGAGTTAGAATGGAAGATAATTCGGCAGCTGTGGCCTTCAATACATACGGATGCAAGGAGTCAGGTCCTGGGGATTTGGATGTGTCACAGGTACTTAACAAGTTGTAGACTCCTTGTTCGGTAATCTCAAATGCAGGTAAAGATGGAAATAAGGATGGACCTTTGTCAGGAATGTTACTATTATCTTCGGATGTAAAGACAGACTGAAAGTGTTGATTGAGGGTGTCTGCTTTTTCCACAGGATTGGTTATGATATGACCATTTATAGGATTTATTAATGTACTAATACCATTGTTTTCTTGTTTTCGTGACTTGATGTAGTGCCATAAAGACTTTTTGTTACTGTCTGGTGATGAAGTTAGGTTTGTCAGGTAGGATTTGTGTTGGTACTTTAGTTTATGATCTATCTCTTTTTGTAATGATTTATATTCATTCCAGTCACTATCTCGACAATAACGCTTTGCTCTTCTATAAACTCTTTGCTTTTTACATATGAGTCATTTTAAAGCAGAAGACAGCCAGGGAAGGTGAATTCTTGTACTTAATTTCTTGGTAGGAGTATGAGTGTTTATTATTTCTTGTAAATTTTGTAAGAAGAAGGACCAATTTTCATCTAAGCTTTGGGGTGATGCTTGATTTATTTCAAAGTAATCACGTGACAAGTCTGATAATTCCTCTCTTATTTTTTCCCAGTCAGCTAGCTTGTAAAGGTAAACAGTTCTGGGATGTTGTTTGATTACACGTTTAGGAATCTTGATGGATACTAAAACAGCGTCCTGATCACTCAAGCCTGGAAGTGGTTCACATGATATCACAGAATTAGGATTAGTAGTAAAGCATAAGTCTAAAACATTTTGAGCTCTTGTAGGGAAGGTGACTAACTGAGACAGTTGGTAGTTGTGTGATAAGTCAATACGTTTTTCACGAAAGTGACATGATACATAGGAATTTATTAGTGTACTGTTTTCCCAGTCAATACCTGGACAGTTAAAGTCACCTCCAAGAATGATTTGGGTGTGGGGATACTTTTGCTTAATCGTGTCTATGGAAGACTGCAAGTTGTCAAGTATTGTATCACTTGAGTGAGGAGGACAGTAAAAGGAGCCAACGATAAAGTCATTGTTCTTGTCAAGATGAACGTGAGCCCACATTATTTCAATAGTTGAATTGTGTTGTAGTTACCGAATACTTGGTCACCTAGCTACTGACTGGCCTGCCACATACTACAGTCAGTACTGTAGCTAGCAGTATTTACCGTAGACCTAGATGGATTGGTCGCAAAGTAATGCGACAGAACGGTGGGGTCTATTCTACGGAACGGAACGGAACGAACGGAATGATGGACTAACTGCGGAACGGAATGCTTTCTCAGATTGAAGCTCGCAGCTTACCATTGCTGTACAAGTTATCAGTGGCACTTCCAATCAAACATACCCCAAGAAAGATAAAACGAATTTAAGGATCGATTGTGGGTTCTTGTCGGTTGTCATTAGTAAAGAAGTACTAATTGTGGGAATAGCTGACTCAGTGTGTTCATCTTCGGATATATCAAGTAGGGAACTTAATGCATGACTTGTTTTTACTAGTATGTGAGTTATTTTTACTTACTTGACTTTAGAATGTACAGTCTGAGGCCCAGCCTTTCTAATCGGCATAAATCAGTATGTGTATAGCTACACTACAAAGGAAACAAGTATGGAGTCTAAGTAGAATCTAAAGGAATTTTGTGCAGTGTGTGAGGAGCAAACATTCAGATACCTCAAGGAGGCTATATTGAGTGAACAATGATTCATTAACAGAGTAGTGGACTATTGTCAGATATCTCAGCCTGAGTACTGAGTTGAATTCTGGATGGGGTCTATTTTACAGAATGGAAAGCTTTCTGAATCAACTTGCAGCTTGGCTAGCTGCTATCATTGCTGAAATTGCATTTTATCAGTGGAACCTCCGGAATAGGATAATTATAAAACATTAATTAAGTGATTGTTTAGGTAATCATGACTTTATTCAGTCTAATAAACAGAATATATGGTTGATTGAGTGAGGTATCACTTTCAGAATGTTCAGACGACCAGTGATGAGATGCATGCATGGATTCATCGAATTTTTGTTGTGGTTGGAGACATTAAATATCCAAAAGCAAACTGACTGTATAATATTAATTCACTTTCTTTATATTTTCTCAATTTTGAGCCTGTATACAAATAACCGAATTTTCCTTGTCAATAGAAATCCTAGAATAAGATGGGAGAGAAACTTATCTTTGTTTACCTATACTGTACAACCAAGAGTTCGTAATACTGATTTGTATGGGGGAGAGTGTCTAACTCTCAGTATGGCCTGTACAAACACCCTGCGTAAAGTTCACCTTTCATCAAATCAACACCTTTACTGGGGGATAGAAAACTGTTGATTAGTGTTGCTGAAGAAGGTAAAGCCTATGTTCTGAAATAAGGTCGAGGTGTTACTTTAAGCAGGGTGTTTGGTGAATGCATTCAAGTTAGACACTCTCCACTTTATTATGAACTCTTGGTACAACTTCAAAGGAAAATGAAGAAAACATACAGATGAATCAATAAAATCACTACAGTAAGGTGAATTACAGACTAGTGAGATCTTGGTTAATTAATGACAGTGGTTGGAGATTAAGTGTGGTAGCTTCTTGCTCTTGAATATGTTGCAAAGTGGAAGTACAAATCAAAATGGGATATCAATTTCATTATGAAAAATTTGTATACATAAAGAACTATTTCATTTGTCCTCCACTTAAACATACTACAACAGTACTAGTGTCAGTACATTGGCAGTGAGTCTACCTTGAAATCTCAACTCTAGAGTAGATCCAACACAGGACAGCCCACACTGTAACAAATACATGTGATCCCATTGTAATTTCATGGACCAGCTGGACTGGGAATCACTTGAAAATAGACGAACAAATTTAACCTGTTTTGTTTGAAGTGAAGCATGTGAAATGTTACACTTAAGAAATCCTAGGATTCTTAGGTGGTATGTAATTAATGTGAGTGTTCCATTTCAGGTCTGACTAGATACATTGAAATTACACACACATCCTGGTCCAAATCACGTTTGCCTGGTGGCTACGGGCATGGTTTCACATGCGGCTTATAATAGATATTTGGCTGCATTAGTCCACTGCACCAGCTGTTAATATATAAATAACTCCATGCATACACTTCAGTGATGTTTGCAGAATATACCCTCCTTGCGGTCTGCCAAAATATTTGCTCCTCACACACTGCACAAAATTCTTCAAGTTTTAATTCAGCTGGCTCTTTCCTGTTACCAGTATCTTCCTGCTTGCTTTATTTATACACTGACTTATGACTTGAAAGACCGGCCCAGAAGGTTTTCTAAAGTCTAAATAAGAAAAAATGCTCACAGAAAGTTCCCTTCCGTATGGATGAACATCACTGATACAGCTCATTCCACAATAATACTTCGTTACTAATGACAACCAACAAAAACCCACAATCGATCCGTTAATTCTTTTTATCTTATGTTTAACCACCCACTGGAGATGCCACTGCTAACTTATAAGGGAAGTTTCAGCAATGGTAAGTTGCAAGCTTCAATTTGAGAAAGCGTTCTGTTCCGTGGTTTAGTCCATCATTCCGTTCCGTTCCGTTCCGTTCCGTAGAATAGTCCCCACCCGACAGAACCCCAGTTAGTGCATTTTTCAAAGTCATGTTTTCTTTATCTAGATAGCCAAAGGAATGATCAGCCGAAGTTTCAACTCTAGAAGCCAAGAAATTTCGAGGTACAGCGCTACAAAGTGGCAACAGCAAAAAATCGATTTGTACAGTGACAATAAAATAAAGGTGCTTAATACAACGATCATAACGTATGAGTGCAGTCCTCTACCAAACTGTAACTTGCACCATCAAATTCTCCATGAACAAGCAAATCCATTGCTGGGTAGGTTTTGTCTTCTGGGCCTTTCCTAAGACCAGAGGCAACCAGCGAAGGCGAACAAACATGAGAAAAAGCGATAGTTAGCTGCTTGTCCAACGCAAGGCAGACTAACGCTGATATCTTCCGTCTTCTTGGGAGTACTGACACAAAACAAAGATTTTGGAACTCCTCTTGCTTTGGGGATCACGATGCTATCAAAGTGTTTGGTGTTATCACTTTCCTTCAGTGTGAAACAAGCGCTTTAGAATTTACGGATTTTTTCGATTTGTAATTATTCCACCCATTGCATTCTGCGGGCCGGCCAGCACGCATTTATTGCATTCTACCGTAAAATTAGCTAGCTAGGCTTGCACGAACATATGGGACCGGTCACAAATGTTTATGTGATTTAAGTATTGCATGAAGGTACTAAATTCAGTGGCGGGTGTTAAACTCAGTGGCGAGTGTTCTCATATGTGGCGAGTTTCTCGCGTGGCTAGTGCATATCCACGCGATGTTCCACAGGTATTGTACAGTACATTGCAAAAGAATGATCCCGCGAGAAGATACGAGCATTACTCGTATGTGTTAACTCGCGACGTTACCTGTGAGCTGTACTGTAGGTTTTCGCAAAAAAAATTGAAAATTGGGCAAACAAAAGGATTGTGAATTCGTTAGTGAATGGCAGAAGAGCATCATCAACCATCTCTATTAGTGTGTGTCCACAACACCTGATGATGACAGTGAACTTGTGCAAGCCAAATGGTTATCACTGGACAACCATGTGCATGATGTTCACAGGAGGCACAGTACAAAATTTCCAAAGTGTTCTCATGGTAGATTAAGACGTCAAGATATGAAGAAAAAGTGGTTTAAAAGACGTAAGTAGGGCATGATATCCACATATATAGTGATATGGATATGTATATTATTGAATAGACACAAAAGCAAGTGAGAAGCTAATATCTCTTCTGACCAATTAAACACACCTGAAGGACATGACCCGCCTTTCTGGTGCTCAACAGACATCTAGCTTGGAGTCATTCCACAATGTTGTGATTAACTTTGCACCAAAGGCAGTTGCTTTTTCTTACAAGGGAATGAAAAGCAGGTAATGTATTGGTCACTTGGCTTCATTCTATTCATTAAATTTAGTGTTAATGTAATGATTGGTGTGTTAATTTCTCTATTGTGAGTTAGCTATTTGCACCTTTAATCATTGATTGTGTGATCTAACCTACAGACATAAAGTTACTTTTACATAATTATCATTGCAGGTTAAAGCTAGCAGCATTGCATTTTAATGAAAACAGTGATCGTCCTCAAACAGTCACAAAGCAAGGTGTGCAACAGTATGATGTCATACAACCTAAGTATAAGAGTGGTGGTTATCTTGTACGCAAAGTTCATGTGAAAGCTACATATGCATATGGTAAGAGAAATAAGATTTATTTGATTTAGCTCATATGAGTGATGATATGTATGTAGGTTATGTTGAACAGCTACTACAAGAAACCATTGAACAATGCAATGCAGGAGGAAGCGATCTACAAGAAGAAGATCCTAAACCACTATGCTCTGAGTGACCAGACAAAGCAACTGCAATACAACAGCACAAAAGTTGATTTAACACTACTTAAGCATAATTATATTTGAATATCATTATTTTGCCCATAATAGTATAATTCACTTTAGCATTATACATGAATTTTACATGATATACATTATATACAGTAATATTACAATCTAATCCAAAACAGCCAAGCAGTAAAAAAAGTGTGCGGCCTTCAAAAAAGCTATGGTGAAAAAAGATGTGAAATCCAAGGTGGCGGCCAAGAAATGGCTGTGATGGTAAGTTAATGGTAAAAATTTTAATAACGACAATTCAGGTGAATTTTGTGCCAATTGACCAAGCGGCACCAAAATTCACCTGAATTGTCGTTATTAAAATTTTTACCATTAACCTACCATCACAGCCATTTCTTGGCCGCCACCTTGGATTTCACATCTTTTTTCACCATAGCCTTTTTGAGGGCCGCACACTTTTTTTACAGCTTGGCTGTTTTGGATTAGATTTCACTTCGTTTTGTATTTGTATACCCCAAAGCTGGCCTATGGCCTGCTTTGGGACTTTTTTAACCTATCTTTTTTTCTTTACCACAGGAAGAAGAAAGATGAAGCAGATGTACCTTAAATATTTTTGATTTTATCAGTAAATATACAAATTATATATATAATACATATATTTATTACAGAGCTGTCCATGGTGGTTTCATTGTAACTGAACACTCTTCAAGGTAACTTCTTCTAGCTGTTCTCTCTACAGGGTGATTTATTTGTAGCTGAATTCTGTACAGGTGATTTTTTTTGCTGCTGAGCTCTTTACAGAATGGTTTCTTTGTAGCTGAACTCTCTACAAGGTAACTTCTTCTAACTGATCTCTCTACAGGGAGATTTGTTTGTAGCTGAACTCTCTACAGGTGTTTTGTTTGCAGCTGAACTATCTAGATGATGGTTTCCTTGTAGCTGAACTCTCTACAAGGTAATTTCTTCTAGCTGAACTCTCTACATGGTGGTTTCTTTGTAGCTGAACTCTCTACAAGATAACTTCTTCTAACTGATCTTTCTACAGGGCAAATTGTTTGTGGCAGAATTTTCTACAGGGTGATTTCTTTGCAGCTGAACTCTCTACATGGTGATTTCTTTGTACTGTAGCTGAACTCTCTACAAGGTAATTTTTTCTAGCTGATCTCTCTACAGGGTGATTTGTTTGTAGCTGAATTCTATACAGGTGATTTGTTTGCAGCTGAGCTCTTTGCAGAATGATTTCTTTGTAGCTGAACTCTCTACAAGGTAACTTCTTCTAACTGAACTCTCTACAGGGAGATTTGTTTGCAGCTGAACTCTCTTCATGATGGTTTCTTTGTAGCTGAACTCTCTACAAGGTAACTTCTTCTAGTTGAACTTCCTACATGGTGGTTTCTTTGTAGCTGAACTCTCTACAAGGTGACTTCTTCTAGCTGATCTTTCTACAGGGTGATTTGTTTGTAGCTGATTTTTTTACAGGGTGATTTGTTTGCAGCTGAACTCTCTATAAATTATGGTGGTTTCTTTGTAGCTGAACTCTCTACAAGGTGACTTCTTCTAGCTGATCTCTCTACAGGGTGGATTGTTTGTAGCTGAACTCTCTTCATGATGGTTTCTTTGTAGCTGAACTCTCTACAATTAAGGTAACTTCTTCTAGCTGAACTCCCTACATGGTGGTTTCTTTGTAGCTGAACTCTCTACAGGTGATTTGTTTGTAGCTGAACTCTCTACAAGGTACCGTATGACAGGAAATTTTGACGAAAGGAAAATTTGACGAATTTGCAATTCTCCAGCATTGACAAATTTAATGTTGACGAAAGCTTGCAGTGGTTAAGCGCCTCTAAAAATATTTTGTGCGTGCTGATTGAACACGTACATACTTGTGACCGAAGGTGCTTGTGACGACCCTACCGCGACGCGATGTTTGAATTTATTATCTGTTCAGCTATTCAAGGACACCATGTATATAAAGATATCTAATCCAAAACAGCCAAGCTGTAAAAAAAGAGTGCGGCCCTGAGAAAGGCTATGGTGAAAAAAGATGTGAAATCCAAGGTGGCGGCCAAGAAATGGCTGTGATGGTAGGTTAATGGTAAAAATTTTAATAACGACAATTCAGGTGAATTTTGTGCCAAGACCAAGCGGCACCAAATTCACTGAATTGTTGTTATTAAAATTTTTACCATTAACCTACCATCACAGCCATTTCTTGGCCGCCACCTTGGATTTCACATCTTTTTTCACCATAGCCTTTCTCAGGGCCACACTCTTTTTTTACAGCTTGGCTGTTTTGGATTAGATTTCACTTCTTTTTGTATTTGTATACCCCAAAGCTGGCCTATGGCCGGCTTTAGGGCTTTTTAACCTGTCATTTTTTTCTTTACTACAGGAAGAAGAAAAGATGAAGCAGGGTGATTTCTTTGTAGCTGACCTCTCTGCAAGGTGATCCTTCTAGCTGATCTCTCTACCGGATGACTTGTTTGCAGCTGAACTCTCTACAGGGTGATTTGTTTGTAGCTGAACTCTCTACCAGGTAACTTCTTCTAGCTGATCTTTCTACAGGGTAATTTGTTTGTAGCTGAATTCTCTACAGGGAGATTTGTTTGCAGCTGAACTCTCTACATGGTAGTTTCTTTGTAGCTGAACTCTCTACAGTGTAACTTCTTCTAGCTGAACTCTCTACAGGTGGCTTGTTTCTAGCTGATCTCTCTGCAGGGTGACTTGTTTCTAGCTGAACTCTCTACAAGGTAACTTCTTCTAGCTGATCTTTCTACAGGGTAATTTGTTTGTAGCTGAATTCTCTACAGGGAGATTTGTTTGCAGCTGAACTCTCTACATGGTAGTTTCTTTGTAGCTGAACTCTCTTCAGTGTAACTTCTTCTAGCTGAACTCTCTACGGGTGGCTTGTTTCTAGCTGATCTCTCTACAGGGTGACTTGTTTGTAGCTGAACCCTCTACAAGGTAACTTCTTCTAGCTGATCTTTCTACAGGGTGATTTGTTTGTAGCTGAATTCTCTACAGGGCGATTTCTAAACTGCTGAACTCTCTACAATGTAACTTCTTCTACCTGAACTCTCTACGAGTGGCTTGTTTCTAGCTGATCTCTCTACAGGGTGACTTGTTTCTAGCTGAACGCTCTACAGGGTGATTTGTTTCTAGCTGAACTCTCTACAAGGTAACTTCTTCTAGCTGATCTTTCTACAGGGTGATTTGTTTGTAGCTGAATTCTCTACAGGGCAATTTGTTTGCAGCTGAACTCTCTACATGGTAGTTTCTTTTAGCTGAACTCTCTACAATGTGACTTCTTCTAGCTGAACTCTCTACAGGGTGATTTGTTTGTAGCTGAACTCTGTACAAGGTAACTTCTTCTAGCTGATCTTTCTACAGGGTAATTTGTTTGTAGCTGAATTCTCTACGCGGAGATTTGTTTGCAGCTGAACTCTCTACATGGTAGTTTCTTTGTAGCTAAACTCTCTACAGTGTAACTTCTTCTAGCTGAACTCTCTACAAGTGGCTTGTTTCTAGCTGATCTCTCTACAGGGTGACTTGTTTGTAGCTGAAGTCTCTACAGGGTGATTTGTTTGTAGCTGAACTCTCTACAAGGTAACTTCTAGCTGATCTTTCTACAGGGTGATTTGTTTGTAGCTGAATTCTCTACAGGGCAATTTGTTTTCAGCTGAACTCTGTACATGGTAGTTTCTTTGTAGCTGAACTCTCTACAATGTAACTTCTTCTAGCTGAACTCTCTACAGGGTGACTTGTTTCTAGCTGAATTCTCTACAGGGTGATTTGTTTGTAGCTGAACTCTCTACAAGGTAACTTCTTCTAGCTGATCTTTCTACAGGGTGATTTGTTTGTAGCTGAATTCTCTACATGGTAGTTTCTTTGTAACTGAACTCTCAACAATGTAACTTCTTCTAGCTGAACTCTCTACAGGGTGACTTGTTTGTAGTTGAACCCTCTACAGGGTGATTTGTTTGTAGCTGAACTCTCTACCAGGTAACTTCTTCTAGCTGATCTTTCTACAGGGTGGTGTGTTTGTCTCTACAGGGCAATTTGTTTGCAGCTGAACTCTCTACATGATAGTTTCTTTGTAGCTAAACTCTCTATAATGTAACTTCTTCTAGCTGAACTCTCTACAGGGTGACTTGTTTGTAGCTGAATCCTCTACAGGGTGATTTGCTTGTAGCTGAATTTTCTACAGGGCAATTTGTTTGCAGCTGAACTCTGTACATGGTAGTTTCTTTGTAGCTGAACTCTCTACAATGTAACTTCTTCTAGCTGAACTCTCTACAGGGTGACTTGTTTGTAGTTGAACCCTCTACAGGGTGATTTGTTTGTAGCTGAACTCTCTACAAGGTAACTTCTTCTATACGTAGCTGATCTTTCTACAGGGTGGTGTGTTTGTCTCTACAGGGTAATTTGTTTGCAGCTGAACTCTCTACATGATAGTTTCTTTGTAGCTAAACTCTCTATAATGTAACTTCTTCTAGCTGAACTCTCTACAGGGTGACTTGTTTGTAGCTGAATCCTCTACAGGGTGATTTGCTTGTAGCTGAATCCTCTACAGGGTGATTTGCTTGTAGCTGAACTCTCTACAAGGTAACTTCTTCTAGCTGATCTTTCTACAGGGTGATTTGTTTGTAGCTGAATTCTCTACAGGACGATTTGTTTGCTGTTGAACTCTCTACATGGCAGTTTCTTTGTAGCTGAACTCTCTATAGGGTGACTTGTTTCTAACTGATCTCTCTACAGGGTGACTTGTTTCTAGCTGAACTCTCTACAGGGTGATTTGTTTGTAGCTGAACTCTCTACAAGGTAACTTCTTCTAGCTGATCTTTCTACAGGGTGATTTGTTTGTAGCTGAATTCTCTACTGGGCGATTTGTTTGCAGCTGAACTCTCTTACATGGTGGTTTCTTTGTAGCTGAACTCTCTACAATGTAACTTCTTCTAGCTGAACTCTCTACAGGATGACTTGTTTCTAGCTGATCTCTCTACAGGGTGGTCTGTTCGTAGCTGAACTCTGTACAGAGTGGTTTGTTTGCAGCTGAACTCTCTTACATGGTGGTTTCTTTGTAGCTGAACTCTCTACAAAGTGACTTCTTCTAGCTGATCTATCTACAGGATGACTTGTTTCTAACTGAACTCTTTACAGTGTGATCTGTTCATAGCGGAACTTTCTACTTTAATTTAATTTAATAATTGCTTTACAGAATTGGAATTACATACAGTAGAGGCTATAGTGATTACAGAGACATACAATTCTGAAGCACTACCAGTGTCCTGCACTGGTAGCCTAGAGCACTAACTACTTAACTACAAAAACTATACATGCATACATTTATATAATAGTTACAAATAATTATAATTGGTTGGTGCAGGAGTCTTGGAGCAACGGGTACAAGGACACAGGTAATGAAAAGTACAGGGGGTATTATCAAAGTTAGCTAAAAAATGATTCCATAAAAATGCTTTCAACTTTGGTTTGATTACATCTAGTGATTGTGATAGGTCAATTATTGGTAAAGAGTTCCATAATCTTGGTAAACGATAAAAATATGAGTTCATGATAGGGTTGATATGGGCTGTCTTGGGGTATAACTTTGTGCCAGCAGATCTTGTTGGCACAAAGTTATATCCCAAGACAGCCCATATCAACTACTGGGTGATTTGTTTGCAGCTAAACTCTTTGCATGATTGTTTCTTTGTAACTGAACTCTCTACAATGTGACTTCTTCTAGCTGATCTCTCTACAGGATGACTTGTTTCTAACTGAACTCTCTATAGTGTGATCTGTTCATAGCGGAACTTTCTACTGGGTGATTTGTTTGCAGCTAAACTCTCTACATGATGGCTTCTTTGTAGCTGAACTCTCTATTAGGTACCTTCTTCTAGCTGATCTGACTACAGGGTGACATGTTTGTAGCTGAATTCCCTACAGAATAACTTTCAATGTATACATGCAGCTGAATGCTTTATTAGGGTGACTGTTCTATTAGAGTATCTCGATCTCGCATTTGCTGCACGTAGTTGCCTTTCGAATCATAACTCAGTGATTTGTAATCCGATTCTTCTATACTACTGCAAGAACTTTCTATGATGATTATTCCAGCTACATACTGATTTTCAGCTTGTTGCTCTAAGCGGTTTGCCTGGTAGACACGAAAACTAATAGTTTTTTTATTCATAAAAATCGATCGCGTAATTTTGACACAGGTTGGGTTTTGTGTCATATCTCCATGGTCTTTATCTCGATTCCTTTCAAACCACAAAAAGGCACTCCTACGATGGTTGCTCCATCTACATATCAATTTTCAACTGATTCCTCCAAGGGGTTTACCCTGTAGGCGTGACAGACCTTCGACCTTATTTTACGCAAATAATCGGTCATAACTCCGTGAATGTTCATCGGATTCCTACCAAAGTTGGTACGGAGATCCGCCTTAATGAGCCCTTTAAGTGTGCCAAATTTCAGCCCAATCCAAGCACGCATTCGTGTTTTATGGCGAATTTTGCGAAGTGTGCGAAATGAAGAAGATGAAGAAGAAAAAACGAAGAAATTAAAACGAAATTTTGTTCGCTCGTATCTCGGAAATGGCTGGAGCGATTTTCTTCAAATTTGGTATGTAGACTCCCCTAACTGGGCGGCACGTCTCTAGCAAATTTGGTTCCAATGGGATAAGGGATCACAGAGCTACATAGGTGTGAAAATTGCGTTTTCTTTCTTCCTGTTAATATACTCACGGTGTGGCGCGCCGGATTCTTGGGCCGCACGACACACTATCGTGTGTCTTAATCTGGGAGAATCCAACAATCGGAGAAGAGCTGAAATGCCAGCGTGAAATAGGAAATTCACACGACCCTCTCGCTGTAGCTGTCCTAAAACGAATCGATGGACACAACACAATTATTGGGCATGTTTCTCAAAGAATATCTGCCTCTTGCAGTGCTTTCATTAGGCGTGGCGGCATCATTCAGTGTACCATAATTGGCAATAGAAGATACAACGTTGATTTGATCCAAGGTGGACTAGAAGTTCCTTGCAAGTTGCGGTTCGCAATCAATTCATCCCAGGAATTTTGTAAAAAGACTGAGATTTCAGTGTCTACCGCATTATCAACGACTGCTACATTTTCTTTAGAAAAGTCAACTTCCATGATCGAAGACCAAGACATGGCTGTAGATGTTAAGATGGAAGAAAGCTGCAAGAGCCTAAGTGATTCAGAGTCACCATCTTTATCTCTATCAGTACCCTGCTCAGATAGTAATGATGATGGGACACATATTGTGCCAGTATGTGATGAGAAAAGCCAGATCACAACTTCAACACAATCCACGATAGTACCACATAGTGTACATAATAACATTATGGTAGAGGAAGTTGTTTGTTCTCCACCTAAAAAGCGAGCAAAGAAATTTAATGAAGAAGCTATCATCATGGGAGACAAGTTATCAGATGTTGAGATAAATTTTGCACAAAGAATTCTGTAGGCGCAATTTCCAAGGATCAATGGACTTCAATTGACATTGCTTCAATGCTAGCCATACACTATAGATCACCAAATCAATGAAAATAAACTTCAAATAGTCTTGACAGAATGAGAGCCCACTTGGTAAATTGTTTCAACAAAGAATTGTTTTCACTTTTTCCTGTGTTGTAGATAATAATATTGACATTGCATATTATCTAATCTAATCTAACATAAAAGAAAAAATATATATATATCGCGCATGCAGTTGTACAATGCTAGCTATATACATAATATAGAAATTCTTTAGTGTGTTTGAAATTAGTACTATTTGAAATAACTTTGATGATTGCTGTTGTATAATAAAAGTTCAATGTACAAAAAGTATCATGACTGCTTTAAGTACTTAGCTATGAAGCTGAATCCATTCTTAATTATTGTAGGGTTGCTTTTGAAATGCCTGTACAAAGAAATCATCCACGTGGCTCCCAGTGGCTTCATGATGGTTAATCTGAGGTCAACAGGTTCCTTAGGATCCACTCCCTGAAATTGGCGGCAGATTTTGGTTGAATACCATTCTTGAAATAGCTTTCTCAAGAAGTCTTTTGCAGGCTTATTGACGCTGATATCCAATGGCTGCAACCTATCTGTGCAGTTAGCAGGGATAAGAACCACGTACACATTATGTGCATCTATGTATGTTAGCAGTGTCTCTGTACACTGTGCTTTAAAATTATCAAACAGTAGCAGTGCAGGATGATTTGATGGCAGATTCATCTCCTTCTTCTTCATATTAATGTAGGGTAAAATGATTACATCTATGTACTCTTGCATAGTGCTCTCATTGCACCAGTGACTACCAGAATATGTTATATGCCAGTCATTGGGAAAATCAACCTGTGGTAGACAGCGAGGTGTTTTACCTTCATACACTAACTGGGGTGGTAAAAAGTCACCCTCCATTGTACCAGCAAAGCAAGCAGTGATCTGCCTTTTATCATCTTTTCCAGCCAAGTCTACCCTTTTACTTCCTTCAACTTCCATTGTCCACGATGCTGGTGGAACATAATTTATGGCAGTCTAGTCCCAGTTAATAATCAAGGCAGATGGAATATCTTCTAAATCAACCAGTTGCTCGATATTCAACAAAAACTGTTCTTTGACACTGTCAAAGTGTTCTGGTGAAACCTTATTCTTACTACAAGCCTTACGTTTCACCATCCCCATGCGGCTCAACAAACTTTGAGCCCAGCCCTTAGTGATTTCAATGCCTCCAAATCTGCCACTTCCTTTTAGTAAATTTGCATCTTTGCTTTTCACAATCCCTTCCGCCGATGCCATTACCACTGCAGTATTAACGGCAGTCCCTCGTTCACGAAGGTACTTGATGTACTCTCGCACCTGCATGTCCAACTCATTGCCCAACAAAAGTGGTCTGCCCTGCTTCTTTTTGCGAGGTAATTCTTTAAGTTCTTCTATTTTGTCTTGAGGGAGATCCTTCACGAAATCATTATATTCATCCTTAAGTCGTCTAACTGTGGGCTCTGTCAACCCAAGTTCGGGAAACTTATGAACGTAGTACCGCAATGTGTCAGCTGTTCCAATGGCGAAAGCCTTTTCCCCACTTCGCAACGTTGCGCGTCCGTCAAGTATAAAGACGGCCCCTTCTGTTTTCGTGAAGTTTCACTCTTCGTAATGGCCTTTGCAACAGCAGCGTTAGCAGATGTAATAGCATCTGTCGGCACTTTATCTGAAAGGGGACAACGTGGATCTGGTAAAGTCGAACAAAGTTGATCACTGCTCCTCGACTTCTTGGTAACTGTAAAGTACTGTAGAATCGACATTATCCGTAGTACAGTTAATGGGCTGAGTGCCTCCTTTCAACAACCTTTCACACTTTGATCCAAGCTTTGATCACTGCTAAACACGCGCACAACATCCAAAAATTAATATAGCCTGGAAGCGCTTATTTAGTAAAGTTTGACGAATTAAATATTGACTAAACCAAAAATTCGTCAAATTCGTCAAATTTTCCTTTCGTCAAAATTTCCTGTCATATTGTAACTTCTTCTAGCTGATCTCTCTACAGGGTCATTTGTTTGTGGCTGAACTATCTACAAGATAACTTCTTCTAGCTGATCTCTCTACAGGGTGATTTGTTTGCAGCTGAATTCTGTACAGGTGATTTGTTTGCAGCTGAGCTCTTTACAGAATGGTTTCTTTGTAGCTGAACTCTCTACAAGGTAACTTCTTCTAACTGAACTCTCTACAGGGCAATTTGTTTGCAGCTGAACTCTCTTCATGATGGTTTCTTTGTAGCTGAACTCTCTACAAGGTAATTTCTTCTAGCTGAACTCCCTACATGATGGTTTCTTTGTAGCTGAACTCTCTACAAGGTGACTTCTTCTAGCTGATCTTTCTACAGGGTGATTTGTTTGTAGCTGAATTCTGTACAGGTGATTTTTTTGCAGCTGAGCTCTTTACAGAATGGTTTCTTTGTAGCTTGATATCTCCACAAGGTAACTTCTTCTAACTGAACTCTCTACAGGGAGATTTGTTTGCAGCTGAACTCTGGTTTCTTTGTAGCTGAACTCTCTACAAGGTAACTTCTTCTAGCTGAACTCCCTACATGGTGGTTTCTTTGTAGCTGAACTCTACAAGGTGATTTCTTCTAGCTGAATTATCTCTTTCTATATTTGCATGAATTCCCTACAAGGTAACTTCTTCTAGCTGATCTCTCTACAGGGTGAATTGTTTGTGGCTGATCTCTCTACAGGGTGACTTGTTTGTAGCTGATCTCTTGAATTTTCTTCAGGGTGACTGCTCTATTAGGATGACTGCTCTATTAGAGTATCTCGATCTCGCACTTGCTACACCAAGTTGGAATTCGTGTTATAACTCCGTGGCTTTAAGTCTGATTCTTCTACACCATTGAAGAGCCTTTCTAAGATGATAACTCCATCTGTACAGCGATTTTCAAAGCATTACCCCAAGCGGTTTATCTGGTAGGCGTGGCAAGCAGTCGTTTTTTATTAGCTAATCTCGATGGCGTAATTGTTACACACTGTTGGTTTTTTCGTTGTATCTTCCTGGTTTTTAGCTCGATTTCTTTCAAACCACAAAAGGTTTGAGGTTCAATAGTTAATCTATTCACCTACCGATTTTCAGCTTCTTCCCATACACGGTTTACCCTGTAGGCGTGACAACATATTGGTGTTATTTTTCGTGAATAACCGCTCATAACTCTTTCCCTGTTTATCGTATTCCAGCCAAAACTGGTACAGCGATGCGCGTTTATACCCCCCTTCTGTGTGCCAAATTTCAAGGCGATCGGATATGGCATTCGCGTTTTATAGCAGTTTTTGTAAGTGTGCGAAAAGAGGAAGAAAAAGAAGAAAAAAAAAACGAAGAAACTAAGCCAATTTTTGAAGTCGCATATCTCGGGAACGCTTGAAGCGATTTCGCTCAAATTTGGAATGTGGAGTGCTGAAGTTGGAGGGAGTGTCCACAGCAAAAATCTTCTTGTTTCATCAAGGCAGCACAGAGCTACGGAGGTGTGAAGTCTGCGTTTTCTTTCTTCCTGTCAATATACTCACGGGTGTTACGCGCCGGCTTCTTGGGCCGCACGACACACTACCTTTAGGGTACTTAAAGCCTGCATATATCCTTGAAGGAAAGGTGTGCCTTATTTTATCCATAGCACAACTTGGTAGTGCTATTCTAGATTACAAGTCCTGCACAAGGCACTCCATCACCAGCTTGCCATCTGCATACCATCATATTACTTACCATCATATTACTTACCATCAACGAGAGAAACTAGATCATACCATCCATTGCATCTCATAATTCCATCATCATCCACCAGATCATATCAGAGCAGCTACTTCTCAAGAACTGTTAAAGAATGGAACACCTTGCCTGTTAACATCATTGAAACGTCTGATCCAGATTCGTTCACATCACTTTTACAATCATATTACCACACTAGTACTAGCTTGTAATTAGTTGAACAATTGGTTTATTGTATGTTAAGTTAGAACTGTTTTTTGTTGTTGTTTTTTTTCCTGAGCATACCAGCAGGGCTGACTGCTCAGTACAAATAAATAAATAATAATATTCTTACAGATTTTCCCAGCCAACCCAAGCACCAACGAGTCAGCTGATGGTAGCTTGTGAATCGGTACTGCCTGCACATTAAATTAAAAGGTTCAATGGGAATGTGCTATATCAGTGTAACGTACCCATGAATGGATTCTTTATACTTGCCATATTGTTGTCTGTATTGATAATATGCAGTCTGCAAGACCCACTGGTTTAAACAAACTACATCAAATCCTTCACTTTCAGTGATACATGAAGCACCAGTTTCTTCCATCTTCTCTACCACTTCACCAATGGAACAGCAGCATCATACATTCTCTTCTAGTGGGCATCATCTTACAATTGCTACAGTGACACCTGTAAGAATTGTATTATTAGCTGACAAGTAGTGGCAGAATGGTCATGCCAGCTCATATCATTGGACAATTTCCCAAGTAGCTCTTCATCAGACAATGATTCATCCTCAGTCAGTCGGTCTGTATCGCTAGCAATAGCATCTATTGGCTCGAATTGGTAAGGTTCAAGAGTAGTTCCAGTCATCTCCTCAGTGTCTTCATGATTGTCTGTGTCTTCACTGAAAATGCTCATTTTGTCGCTAGAGCCCAAACTGGAAACGTCGCTATATTCATCAGAAATATCTTGGGAATCAATCGAACATTTTGAGCCAGGAGTAGTACAGCAGGAATCCGTTGACAACTTGGAAGTATCCATAACAAAGTCTTTCTATACCTATTACTTCACTCTGATACATGACTGAATTACTAATAAGATCTGATTCTTCCATGGAATGTATACTTCATTCACGCAGCGTTCCCCTCTCTGACGTCAGCAACTTATGATGCATTATAACGTATAATTACCACGGAAGCATTTTTGATCGTGTGTTTCATTAAAAAATCATACAGTAAGTTAAATTTCAAACGTACAACCATACATAAGGGTATCAAATCAATACAGTAATGAAATAAAAAAGATTTTAAAATACCATGTCTCGCTCCCTTTAAAAATAATTGAACTCTGCAGATAATGCAGGGTAACTTTCTTTACTGATTTCTCTACAAGGGTTTTTGTTTCTAACTGAACACTGTACTGGGTGATTTATTTCTAGCTGATCTTTCTATTGAGAGATTTGTTCATAGCTGGACTCTACATGGGGTGACTTGAAAAGTAGTTGGGCTCTTACAGGTGAATTAATCATGCCGATCTCTCTACAGGGTGCCTTGTTTCCAGCTGATCTCTCCATAGAGTGATTCTTTTCTAGCTGATCTCTCTACAGCGTAATTTGTTTCTAACTGATCTGATTTATTTTTAGCTGAACTCCCAGAGAACAGACTATGAAATTGCTTTGGTAAAACATGTAGTTTTCATGGACACTGCCTGTGAAAATATGACAATTTATGAACACCACCTATGAAAATTTAACAATATTATTCATGGCCTCTGCAACAATGAAATTTCTTGTGCCACGAATTAATTTGTGTCAGTGTTATGAAATTACCATGAAATCTCCACTTTCCATGAGTATTTCAAGGCATGGATATTACCATGAAATATCCACAAAGTGACTTTCATGACGCTTTATGAAAATTATTTTACTATTCATGGATAATCCATAGGTGTTTCCTGGCACTGTTCTATTTAGCTACATGGTGACTTCATTCTATCTGATGTCTCTACAGAGTGACTTGTTTCTAACTGATCTTTCAACAGAGTGATTTGTTTCAAGCTGATGCTTTCTACAAGGTGATTTGTTTCTAGCTGATCTCTTTACAGGATGACTAGTTTCTAACTGATCCTTCTCCAGGGTGAATTGTTTCTACCTGATTTTTCTACATGTGATTTTTTCTAGCTGATTTATCTACAGGGTGACTTCTTACTGGCTGAATTATCTACAGGGTGATTTGTTTTGAGCTGATCTTTCTACATAATGAATTGAATTGTAGTTGAACCCTTTGCAGGATAACTTGCTTCTAGCTGATCTCTCTACTGAGAGAGTTTGCTTGCAGCTGAACTCCACACAGGGTTGCTTATTTCTAGCACGAAATGTAGCTGAATTCTCTCTAGGTGATTTGTTTATAGCTGATCTCTCTATGGGTGACTTGTTTACAGCTGTACTGTCTACACAGTGACTTCATTCTATCTGATGTCTCTACAGAATGACTTGTTTCTACCTGATCTTTCAACAGAGTGATCTGTTTCAAGCTGATACTTTCTACAAGGTGATTTGTTTCTAGCTGATCTCTCTACAAGGTGACTAGTTTCTAACTGATCCTTCTACAGGGTGACTTGTTTCTGGCTGAACTTTCTACAGTGTGATTTGTTTTGAGCTAATCTCTGTACAGGATGATTTGAAATGTAGTTGAACCCTTTGCAGGATAACTTGCTTCTAGCTGATCTCTCTACTGAGAGAGTTTCTTGTCTACACAGGGTTGCTTATTTCTAGCACTGAATTCTCTCTGGGTGATTTGTTTCTAGCTGATCGCTCTATGGGTGACTTGTTTCCAGCTGAACTGTCTACAGGTGCTAGCTGATATCTCTACAGGGTGAGTTGTTTCTAGCTGATCTCTCTACAGGGTGATTTGAAATGTAGCTGATCTCTTTACAGGATTACTTGTTTCTAGCTTATCTCTCTACGGGGTTATTCCATGAACTCTTTGCAGGATAACTTGATTCTAGCTGACAGTGTTGGGCAAGTTACTTTGTAAAAGTAACTAGTTACATATTACATATTACTTGCAACTAAACTATTTAGTTACAGTTACATATTACTCATAAAATAAAGTAATTATAATAAAATTCATAGAGATGACAAACTATGATGAGTTTGCAACTAACTTGATATCACACTTTACAAACAATCAGCACCACACTAGTTAGTATATAATTGCACCTAATGCTGTTATTCCCCCTTTTTTTTTTCCTGGGCATACCAGCTGTGCTGACAGCCCAGTAATCATAAATAAATAAATAAAATAAATACTGTACGGAGGAATAGATTATATTCCTTACTGTTGACGGAGGATACTGTACGGAGGTACTGGTACTATATATAGCTTCACGATAGGTCACAAGATCACGTCCATTCTTCATTCTACGCATTATCAATCTATCGATTGAAACCACGATGACACACCCCTTTTGCACTAGCTGTATTACAGTGACCACACACCTTCAATTTGGAAGGCTGACTCGACATACTCTATAATCGATCGATACCATGCCCCTTTTTTGGCAAGCGGACATCTTGCAGGCTGCCCCGAGATACTCTAACACAGCAGTCACCCTAATAGAACAGTCACATGTTTATAGCTAGCTGTATGCCTTAACAAAAAAACTAAACAAACAACAAACTAGTGTATTAAAAATTATAAATTAAAAATAAAGTAGGAATCCAAACAATAAAAAGTAGTGAAACAAGAGAAGAACAATGGTAGCTAGTACAGCATAGCTTAGTGGGAAATTCCTACTTTGGCATTGAACACAAAATAATGGGTATATCATGCCAAAGTAGGGATTTCCCACCGAGCTATGCTGTAATAGCTACCATTGTTCTTCTCTTGTTTCACTACTTTTTATCGTTTGGATTCCTACTTTATCTTTAAATTTATAATTTTTAATATACTATAACTTTTAAGGAAATGTTTATTCCTGTGGGGACATGTGATCAATAGGAGATGATAGTTCACATTTAGTTATTTAATGGAGCAAACTTAAGCTATCATCTCCTACATATCACATACAAAAGAGAGGAATGTGCAGTATGTGCACATGCAGGTGTTAAAACTACTTAAAATCTGGACTAGCCACCCACCTTCATTTATTTTTAATTCAGTGCCGAATGTCATAGGTGACTGCTCTATTAGAGTATCTCAATCTTAAGCATCTCCAATGCAGCTAGCTGATCCCATGCAGTGATTAGGCACGAGGCTATTATGCTCCAAAAATTGAGCATTATACTTTTGAGCAATGCTCAAAAAATCACCTATTGTGCATTTGAGAATTGCCCATTATTCCCAAAATTATGCCACCATAATTGGCTAATAATACCAGTTCATTGCTGTATCAGGCCATTTTCATTGATGTTTAAGCTCCAAATAGTCTTGAATTCTTTAGCTAGTTGCTGTATTAGAGTATTCCATTTCAACGTGACTGCTTTATTAGAGTAAATAATATTCAGTGGCTACTCTATTAGAGTTTCTGACTGCTCTAATAGAGTATCTCAATCTTTTTTAACGGAATTGTGTAATCTGCAGATTTTCCTACTGTTAAAGCTTTATGATCGCCTCAAAATGCTAGCATAATTCCTGATTCCCACACATACCTATTATGCCCAAAATTATGCCGGCATAATCGCCGCATCCCTAGCAGTGATCTGTATCCTTGTTGCATAACCTTTAGCACAAATCCATGCAGTGATAATGACCTTTAGCACAAATCCATGCAGTGATAATGCCTGCAATGCTCATGCAGTATTCGAGATTGATAAATGAGAATAGCTATAGCTAAGTCGGCTGCAGCGATCCATCACAAACAACTTATAGCTATGTTCCATTGGCTGCATGTGTCAGTAGTCCACCTGAACTGAGTTCGAGTGGTCAGAGTGCATGTGGCCAACAAAGTTTAGGCCGGACCAAGTTTGGATACTAAAAATGGTCTGGGCATACTAAATTTGGTCGACTGAAAATGGTCTGGCCAGACCGATTTTTGCCCTAGACCAAACTTTTCATTACAGTCCTTCACGTAGCTACAAAATCCATCAACAATATTTCAAAATGTGAAAAATTTACAAACCCAAATTCTAATTTCTGCATATATTTCTACCAAATTTCTGTCTTGGAAATTCTTGGATGCTATATATAACTTGTAGCTTGAGTTGTAGTATTTAGGCTACTGTATCAGATGAGCTGTGGTTACAGCATGAGTTCAAGCCAAGCCGAACGGTTCACTAGCGGTCTGGTAAGTCATCTCTATCGTGGATAGAGCGAGGGTGCCAGTGCATATGACCTCTCAGGAATTTGAATAACACACTCGTCAGTAATACACAGACACACCAAAATGACTTACACTCAGTGTGGCCTTTGCACTGTGGAAATTGAATCAGCTCGAAGGTATACAACAAATTCACAAAGCAGATTACAGACACATGTTAGTGCAATTATAATCTAGATTGTGCTATATGCCCTCTATAGACATTAACTTCATAGTGCTTATAACCCATTGCAAAGGAGTTGACTGCCAATATTCGCCATTTGCAGTACCAAAACCATGGTAACATCACAGTTCGCTGCCAAATTCACCATTATTTTGCAGTACTGCATGTATTTATATGTGTATATACACAAGGCGAGATGAAAGGAAGAGGGGTCACTCAATAGACCTTATTCATTTAGAACAGTAAGTGCCCTCTGATGTCACACAAAGCCATACAAGGCTCTTTATTTATCATGGTAGTGGCTTTTCGGATGCCATTTTGAGTTCTAAACCTGGGCGAATACAATGGTTGCTATCATGTTACTATAGTTATGGTATAACTTACACTAATGAAATAATCAAAATTCGATGACAAACATTTTAAAAATTTAGTAGTATTTGTAGTGGTACTGTAATTGTATTAGTAGTAGAGTTAAGTTTGTATTTAGTTACCATTTTACTTGTAATTGTGTTATGCATTGTATTCAATACTTTAGAGTGCTAGTCTAACATATGGATTTATGCATTTAAAATTTCACTCACGTATTTCTGAATTTCCAACAAACATTTCTACATTTCTAATAAAAATTGCCAAATTTCCATAGCCATCCATGACATTTCTGGAAGTGAAGGACCCCTTGTGAGTTACACTCTGAGTTGGGGTCGTTACTGTGACTGTGTCTGGGAAACCGGTCTTATCACCCATTTAAAAATATTGAGAAACTTCAGTTTTAAATATTCAGAGTGTTGTAGCTGACCAATGATGGTAGCTACGCATGCCAAATTTTCACATGTTTTAAAACAATTTCCTATTTGTCTGATCATCCACTGAAGAAGTAGTCAACAGCTAAGTTTCCCACCATTTTAGATAGTTTTTAAACCGAGGTTGACTGTATCAGGCGAGCTGCAAAAAGGGTGGGAGTTGGGGGCCCTGGAAAACAGACAAGACGGTATTCAAAAATTGAAAAGGAACGTGTCGGGATGAATTTGGCAAAGTTATCAGCCATTCAGGGCTCAGAACTGGCTAAAATGAAAGGAAATTTACAGCACAGGTCATTTTCCAACACCACAGAACTGTTCAGCTACACACAGCCATCTCCTGGTTGGCCAGGGCTCTATCAAGACTCCAGACCACTTGTACGGCTCGCCGCTGTACTTTTCAAAGGCAGTCAGCAAAAGCAGACCAAGGCCACTTTACTCTGGTAAACTGTGACAGTGAAATTTGATAATACATTCATTAAGATTTCTATTTGTGCAAAAAATTCAAAGTTTCTGTCTTGGGTGATAAGAACGGTTTTTGCAGATCCAGTCACAAATGTAACTAGTTAGCTACATAATTATTGCTCGTTACTTTTACGCGATGTAGCAAGCAACACTTACATATTACTTACTGAAAAAAGTAACGAGGTACATATTACTCGCTACTCTGAGGGCTGTAACTAGTAATAATATTACGTATTACATTTGTTCGTTACAAACTACAAAGTAAGTCCAACCTTCTAAATACAAGCTACCAGCCTACAACTATAAGTGACACAAATGAGACATGTGTTTCTCTGGTGTAGTTCAGCCACAGATACATACACTATCATTCTTTGTCCATCATGCCTATATAACGCTATCTCTAGTCTTGTCTGGACCCAAAATTCAATCAATCATGTGCCTGGATACAGTGCGCCTTAGGAGGAAGTAATGCGTTACATTCATTACAATTTCTGGATGTAGTATCTATTACATATTACTCACTACTTTGTCTTGTAACATGTTATAATTACTCATTACTGTAAAAGAAATATTATTACATAATGCGTTACAATTGTAATGCATTACCCCCTACACTACAAAAGTATACTAGGTGTAACAAGTGCACTATTGAGATACTCTAATAGTGCAGTCACCCTTATAGAACATTAAGCTTCATAATAAGTCACTCTATTAGAACGTTCAGCAACAATCAAGTCACCATACAGAGAGTTCAGCTAACACCAAGTCACCCAAAAGAGAGTTCCAGTCATCCTGTAAAGCGTTCAGCTGCAAACAAGTTACTCTGTGGAGACATCAGCCACAAACAAGTTACTACTTGTAGAGTTAAGCTCAAAAAAGTCACCAGCAGAGTTCAGCTACAAACAAATCACCCTGCAAAGAGTTCAGTAAGTTACAATTAATTTATAGAGATTTCAGCTTCCACCAAATCACCCTGTGGAGAGCTGAGCCACAAACAAGTCACCCTGTAGAGAGTTTAACAAATAACCCTGTGGAGAGATCAAGTACAAAGAAATCACCTTGTGGAGAGTTCAGCCACAAACAAGTCACCTGTAGAATTCAACTAAAATAGTCATCCTAGAGAGAGTTTCCTAGAGTGAGTTCAGCTATAAACAAGTTACCCTGGAGCGCAGCTACAAAAAGTCACACTTTAGAGTGTTCAGCTATGAACAAGTCACCCTGTAGAAAGTTCGACTACAAATGTATGGAGAATTCAGTATTAAACGAGTCACCCTGAAGAGATTTTAGCTACAAAAGTCACACTTTAGAGAGTTCAGCTATGAACAAGTCACCTTGTAGAAAGATCAACTACAAACGTGTGGAGAATTCAGCATAAACAAGTCAGATTTTAGCTACACAAAGTCACTCTTTAGAGTGTTCAGCTAAAAACAAATCATCCAGAGAAAGTTCAGCAATAATGAAGTCATCCTGAAAAGAGTTCAGCTACAAACTGATCACCCTGTGGAGAATTCAGCTACAAACAAGTCACCTTGTAGATAGTTCAGCTACAACAGGTTATTTGACAGCTACATGGAGAGATCAACCAGAAACAAATCATACTTTAGAGAGATCAGCTAGAAATATATCACCATGTAGAGAGATCAGCAAGAAACAAATCACCCTGTATCATCTAGAAACATGTCACCCTATAGAAAGCTCAGCTACATTTCACAGAGTGTCTCAGCTAGAAATAAGTCACCTTGTGGAGAGTTCAACTACAAAGAAATTTCTCAGTAGATCGATCAGCTATCAGTGTTGGGAGTAACGTGTTACATAAGTAACGCGTTATGTAATATTATTACTTTGTGGTAACTAAGTAATATAACGAAATACGCTATAAAAATGAGTAATATAACTCAAGTTACATTGCTTGCAAATGTAACGCATTACCTAAGTAATATAGTTACTGTAACGAGTCTAATATTACATAATATTATTACTACAAGTAACGAAGTTACTAATCTCATTAGTTATCCTCTGAGTAACGTCTAGCCACAATGAAGTAACGAAGCCTACTGAATGAAGCTTATTCACCAGCTTCTTACTTAATGCCAAAATTTGCACGTTTTCCAACAACGCAATCATGTCACGTGATAAAGTGGTAGTCTCACACGTGACAGCTTAAGGCTGTGGACACAAAGTAATATAATATATAATATTACAGGCATTTATTCCATTCATTAGTAGTGTAGTCTAAGCATCTTTAATAATCTTGTGGCGTCTATTATGCTGTTTAAAGAAAGTGTTGATACGGAAAATTAACTCCTCGATATGGTTTCGTTGGATGAAGAAGACAAGCAGCCTGATTGAAGATAAAAGAAAAGACTAGGCGCAGAGGGCACACAATCATCGGAACCCCAAAAGGCACATCCCACTGGTGAGTTTGTTATTGTGGCGTAAAATGGTGGCCGTGCGCTGCTTCGTTTGGGCTCTAGGCTTGCGACTGTGGTCAGTGAGTGAGGCAGTGAGGAGAAAATTCGAGTTTTGGCGATTTTTAAAAAATTAATATCCAGCCACCTGTAAGCATTTTGTTGTATTTAATGCTGTTTTATGTACTATATGGACTAGTACTATTCTGTAAAGGTGATTTTTGTCTCGTAAGATATCGCTAGGATGATTTTTAAAGGCGGAATTTTTGGCGGCGCGCGAAAATTTCACCTGGATTCCTACTTAAACAGTACAACCGTACCGTTTGATACCTTTTATAATATTCCCTGTATGCTTTTCACTACTTAACCAACTTTAAATTATCCAAAGTTTCACCTGCATGTGTATATGTGACCAGGCCTGTGAAAATAGGGCATGTGGGTACATGATTTTTGCCTACTTTTTTAAAGTTTCATCACTCATAACATTTTGTACTATTACACTATGGCACTGCAATTTTCAGCTCTTAGTAAGAATTTAATTGTCATCATGATGCAAGTTACAGAATGGAAATATACTATTCCAGTACTGCGATATTACCTGTGGAGTGATGGAGTGTAGTTTGTGCCCACATGCCCGGTTTTCGCAGGCCTGGTCACATATACACCTTCCTCTCTGTTTTATGTGATACGTAGGAGATGATATGTGTAGCTGTTTATGAAAATGGGTATTCCCAGATTAATGTAAACTGACCAAGGGTCAGTATTTAACAACAAAAAATTAATTAAATTCTGAGCTATATGCGGAAGTTGAAGACAAGACATGTTTTGATGATAGCTTTTATATATACATATCTCCCCAACCTATCTGTGTCCCATCTCCAGTAAGTTTGGTACAGAAACATGATGGTACATCCTCTGGTTTTGTGTCATTTATTGTTTTCAAGCACAGGGTCAAATTGTTTGACTCTGATGGTGTTTTCTAGTGCTTTTTTTATCCGTGCGTCCCAAGAAGCCGGTGCACCACACGGTGAGTATATTAACAGGAAGAAAGAAAATGCAATTTTCACACCTATGTAGCTTTGTGATCCCTAATCCGATTGGAACCAAATTTGCGCTACAGAAATGCGGGCCAGTTATGGGAGTCTACATAACAAATTTGAAGAAAATTCCCTTCAGCCATTTCCGAGATATGAGCGAACAAAGTTTTGTTTTAATTTCTTCATTTTTATTCTGTTTTTTCTTCTTCTTGATCTTCTTCATTTTGCACGCTTCTCAAAATCCTCAATAAAACACGAATATGTGCTCGGATCAGGCTGAAGCTTGGCACACTTAAAGGGCTCATTAAGGCAAATCTCGGAGCCAACTTTGGATTTTAGTAGGAATCCAATGAACATTCAAGGAGTTATGAGGGAGTATCTATTTTACAGACCGGACCGGACCATTTAGCAAGCCAAGTGGTTAATACATTTAAGTTTATTTTACGGACCGGACTAAAAATAGTCTGTGTGCCAACCCACCAGCATTTTTCCAGCTCTGTCATGCCCGGATGATTGTAGCTTTGCATTGGTCCGGTCACTCTCGTGCTGGGCATACGTATCTAGCTATAACTATAGCCCTGCATGCAAAACCATTTTAACTATGGCAGCTAATTGTAGCTTACAGTAAATAACAACCTCGATAGGAACTGTTCACAGGTGAAGCTTGGTTGTTCATATCAGAGACAACGATTATCTTAGCAATCTTGCTAGCTAATCCCCTTAGCTACCTGGCAGCAGCAAACGTTTAGGTAATATTATTAATAGTGTCAAGCATACTTTTCAGGTGATAGAACAAATCAAATGATTGTAAATAGTGGCTACTCAACAATATATCAGTCTGTACGTAGTAGCTTGAATGTTTTTTATACAACCAAATAATCAAGAATGTGTATAGATAATGATTTGAAGCACAGCCTGAATTTGTAAGCAATACTACTTACCAAGGAAAATATTTGTTCCAAGCATCTTTGTTGCAGTCCTCTGTGTATAATTATACAAACCAATATCACATGAAAATGTTACAGTATAGCTTACTGTGTAATGTTACAACAGTTTTTATAGTCTAGCATGTTATAGCTAGCTACATACGTAAAACACAATTGCAAGTATTATAAAAAAAGGCCATAGCTATTATTTTTGACTGCTGGCCAATTTTCCTTGATCGGTATCAGAAGAAAAAGTATCATTTAATTTGATCAATGCTGAATAAGCCTGCTGTTGGTTACACACTGAAACAATGTTTTGGCTCCAGTATGCAGCAATAACTAACTATTCTTCCGAAAATTTTTTGCTTGCAGACTGCTCAACAGCTCAGTGACACCTAACTATAGCTAGGCAACAACTAGTAACAAATAGCTACAGTGGGAGTTTACTTTCGTGGACTACACTCTTATAGGCTTAAAATATGCCTACAGTCCCCAGAGAAGTCATACATGGCCTTGCACATGACTAATCTGCAATCTCTGTCCCTGAATCACCTGCGCTGAAGCTTTAAATTAACCATCTTAGACTTCCTGCATGGCTAAATCTTCACTCTTGTTCACTTCGAAACAATGGCACACTACATTATACTGAGATATAGCTACTGAACACCACTAGCTCTGATGGGCCTGAAAACCCAGCTCTCACAAGCTTTCAGCCTTTAGAGCCTTGCACACTGAATTCAAAAAGGCAATGGGCAGAGAGGCAAACTCTCCCAGGACTGGGCAGAGTTTGCCTCTCGGCCCACTGTTTAAGTGTTTATTTATCAAGACACACGGTAGTGTGTCGTGCGGCCCAAGAAGCCGGCGCGCCACACCTTGAGTATATTTACAGGAAGAAAGTAAACGCGATTTTCACACCTTTGTAGCTCCGTGATTCCTTATTCGATTGAAACCAAAGTTGCTACAGAGGTGCCGACTAGGTAGGGGAGTCCACATTCCAAATTTGAAGAAAATCGCTAAAGCCATTTCCGAGAAGTGGCCAAAGTTTGGGTTTTTTTCTTCGTTTTTTTCTTCTTTTCGCACACTTTGCAAAATCCGCCATAAAACACGAATGCATGCTCCAATCGGGCTGAAATTTGGCACACTTAAAGGGCTCATTAAGGCGAATCTCAGTACGACGTGTGGTAAGAATCTGATGAACATTTACGGAGTTATGACCAATTATTTGCGTAAAATAAGGTCGAAGGTCTGTCACGCCCACAGGGTAAACCGCTTGTGAAGGAATGAGCTGAAAATTGCTATGTAGATGGAGTAACTATCGTAGGAGTGCCTTTTTGTGGTTTGAAAGGAATCCAGTTAAAGGCCATCGAGATATGACACAAAACCCAACCTGTGTCACAATTACGTGATCGATTTTTATGAATAAAAACTATCAGTTTTCATGCCTACCAGGCAAACCGATTAGAGCAGTGAGCTGAAAATTGGTGTGTAGCTGGAATAATTATCATAGAAATTCCTTGCAGTAGTACAGAAGAATCGGATTACAAACCACTGAGTTATGATTCCAAAATCAACTACGTGTAGCATATGCAAGATCGAGATACTCTAATAGAACAGTCACCCTAATAGAGCATTCAGCTACGTATATAACTTACTCCCTTACAGAATTATATGACATTGCAGGTTATTCTGTAGGGAGTTCAGCTAGAAACAGTTAATCTTATAGACAATTCAGCTACAAGCAAGTCACCCTGTAGAGAGTTCAGCTGCAAATATGTTGCTGTAGAGATTCAAAACATTATAAGTCACACTGAAGAGAATTCAGCTATAAACAAGTCACCTTGTAGAGACAACAAGTCACTCTGTAGCACTGCGTAAAGAGTTCAGCTACAAAATAGCTACCCAGTAGAGAGTTCATCTAGATTAGCCACAAACAAGTTACTTTATGCAATGTTCAGCTACAAGTAAGTCACTCTGTAGAGACTTCTACTACAAACAAGTCATCTATAGTACAAACAAGTCACCGTGTAACTGGAGAGTTCAGCAACCAATCAAAAACACCACTCTGTAAAGCGTTCAGCTATACAAACATGTTATAACTCTAAAGAGAAAGTTATAACTCTATAGAGAGATCAGTTAGAAACAATTAGTCATCCAGTAGAGAGATCAGCTAAAAGACATCAGAGTTTAGTTACAAAGTAGAGAGTTCAACTGCAAACATATCACCCTGTAGAGAGTGCAGCTATGAACAGATCACCATGTAGAGAGTTCAGCTAGAAAAAGTCATCCCGTAGAGAGATCAGCTAGAAGGATCACCTTGCAGAGAGTTCAAATACAAACAAATCACCCTGCAGATATTTCAGCTACAAACAAGTCACCCTATAGAGAGATTAGCTAGAAGAAGTTACCTTGTACAGAACTCAGCTACAAAGAAACCATCATATAAAGAGTTCACCTGCAAACAAATCACCCTGTAGAAAGTTCAGCTATGAACAGATCACCCTGTAGAAAGATCAGGTAGAAGAAATCACCTTGTAGAGAGTTCAGCTGCAAACAAATCATCTGTAGATAGTTCAGCCAGAAACAAGTTCACCCTGTAGAGAGATCAGCTAGAAACAAGTCACCCCATAGGGAGAGCAGCTACAAAGAAACCATCCTGTAGAGAGTTCAATTACAAACAGATAACCCTATAGAGAGTTCAGCTACAAACAATTCACCCTGTAGAGAGAGCAGCTAGAAGATGTTATCTTGTAGATAGTTCAGCTGCAAACAAATCACCTATATACTGAATTCAGCTACAAACAAATCACCCTATAAAGAGATCAGCTAGAAGAAGTTATCTTGTAGATAGTTCAGCTACAAACAAATCATTCTGTAGAGAGATCAGCAAAAAGAAGTTACCTTATAGAGAGTTCAGCTACAAAGAAACCATCATGTAGAGAGTTCAGCTGCAAACAAACCACCTGTAGAGAGTTCAGCTACAAACAAATTTCCCTGTAGAGAGATCAGGTAGAAGAAGTTTCCTTGTAGAGAGTTCAGCTACAAACAAATCACCTTGTAGAAAGATCAGCTAGAGGAAGTCACCTTGTAAAGAGTTCAGCTACAACAAACCACCATGTAGAGAGTTCAGCTTAAAGAAGTTATCTTGTAGAGAGTTCAGCTACAAAGAAACCATTCTGTAAAGAGCTCAGCTGTAAACAAATCACCTGTACAGAATTCAGCTACAAACAAATCACCCTGTAGAGAGATCAGCTAGAAGAAGTTATCTTGTAGAGAGTTCAGCTACAAAGAAACCATTCTGTAAAGAGCTCAGCTGTAAACAAATCACCTGTACAGAATTCAGCTACAAACAAATCACCCTGTAGAGAGATCAGCTAGAAGAAGTTACCTTGTAGAGAGTTCAGCTACAAAGAAACCATTCTGTAAAGAGCTCAGCTGTAAACAAATCACCTGTACAGAATTCAGCTACAAACAAATCACCCTGTAGAGAGATCAGCTAGAAGAAGTTACCTTGTAGAGAGTTCAGCTACAAAGAAACCATTCTGTAAAGAGCTCAGCTGTAAACAAATCACCTGTACAGAATTCAGCTACAAACAAATCACCCTGTAGAGAGATCAGCTAGAAGAAGTTATCTTGTAGAGAGTTCAGCTACAAAGAAACCATTCTGTAAAGAGCTCAGCTGTAAACAAATCACCTGTACAGAATTCAGCTACAAACAAATCACCCTGTAGAGAGATCAGCTAGAAGAAGTTACCTTGTAGAGAGTTCAGCTACAAAGAAACCATTCTGTAAAGAGCTCAGCTGTAAACAAATCACCTGTACAGAATTCAGCTACAAACAAATCACCCTGTAGAGAGATCAGCTAGAAGAAGTTACCTTGTAGAGAGTTCAGCTACAAAGAAACCATTCTGTAAAGAGCTCAGCTGTAAACAAATCACCTGTACAGAATTCAGCTACAAACAAATCACCCTGTAGAGAGATCAGCTAGAAGAAGTTATCTTGTAGAGAGTTCAGCTACAAAGAAACCATCATGTAGAGAGTTCAGCTACAAAGAAACTACCTGTAGAGAGTTCAGCTACAAACAAATTTCCCTGTAGAGAGATCAGCTAGAAGAAGTTTCCTTGTAGAGAGTTCAGCTACAAACAAATCACCTTGTAGAAAGATCAGCTAGAGGAAGTCACCTTGTAAAGAGTTCAGCTACAAACAAACCACCATGTAGAGAGTTCAGCTAGAAGAAGTTATCTTGTAAGAGTTCAGCTACAAAGAAACCATTCTGTAAAGAGCTAAGCTGTAAACAAATCACCTGTACAGAATTCAGCTACAAACAAATCACCCTGTAGAGAGATCAGCTAGAAGAAGTCACCTTGTAAAGAGTTCAGCTACACAACAAACCACCATGTAGAGAGTTCAGCTAGAAGAAGTTATCTTGTAGAGAGTTCAGCTACAAAGAAACCATTCTGTAAAGAGCTCAGCTGTAAACAAATCACCTGTACAGAATTCAGCTACAAACAAATCACCCTGTAGAGAGATCAGCTAGAAAAAGTTATCTTGTAGAGAGTTCAGCTACAAAGAAACCATCATGTAGAGAGTTCAGCTACAAAGAAACCACCTGTAGAGAGTTCAGCTACAAACAAATTTCCCTGTAGAGAGATCAGGTAGAAGAAGTTTCCTTGTAGAGAGTTCAGCTACAAACAAATCACCTTGTAGAAAGATCAGCTAGAGGAAGTCACCTTGTAAAGAGTTCAGCTACAAAGAAACCACCATGTAGAGAGTTCAGCTGCAAAGCAATCACCCTGTAGAAAATTCAGCCACAAACAAATTGCCCTGTAGAAAGATCAGTTAGAAGAAGTTACCTTGTAGATAGTTCAGCTACAAACAAATCACCATGTAGAGAGATCAGCTAGAAGAAGTTACCTTGTAGAGAGTTCAGCTACAAAGAAACCATTCTGTAAAGAGCTCAGCTGTAAACAAATCACCTGTACAGAATTCAGCTACAAACAAATCACCCTGTAGAGAGAACAGCTAGAAGAAGTTACCTTGTAGAGAGTTCAGCTACAAAGAAACCATTCTGTAAAGAGCTCAGCTGTAAACAAATCACCTGTACAGAATTCAGCTACAAACAAATCACCCTGTAGAGAGATCAGTTATCTTGTAGAGAGTTCAGCTACAAAGAAACCATTCTGTAAAGAGCTCAGCTGTAAACAAACCACCTGTACAGAATTCAGCTACAAACAAATCACCCTGTAGAGAGATTAGCCAGAAGAAGTTACCTTGTAGATACTGTTGTTCAGCCACAAACAAATCATCCTGTAGAGATCAGCTAGAAGAAGTTACCTTGTAGATAGTTCAGCTACAAACAAATCACACTGTAGAAAGATCAGCTAGAAGAAGTCACCATGTAGAGAGTTCAGCTACAATCAAACCACCATTTAGAGAGTTCAGCTAGAAGAAGTTACCTTGTAGAGACTTCAGCTACAAAGAAACCACCATGTAGAGAGTTCAGCTGCAAAGCAATCACCCTGTAGAAAATTCAGCCACAAACAAATTGCCCTGTAGAAAGATCAGTTAGAAGAAGTTACCTTGTAGATAGTTCAGCTACAAACAAATCACCATGTAGAGAGATCAGCTAGAAGAAGTTACCTTGTAGAGAGTTCAGCTACAAAGAAACCATTCTGTAAAGAGCTCAGCTGTAAACAAATCACCTGTACAGAATTCAGCTATAAACAAATCACCCTGTAGAGAGATCAGCTAGAAGAAGTTATCTTGTAGAGAGTTCAGCTACAAAGAAACCATTCTGTAAAGAGCTCAGCTGTAAACAAATCACTTGTACAGAATTCAGCTACAAAAAAATCACCCTGTAGAGAGATCAGCTAGAAGAAGTTATCTTGTAGAGAGTTCAGCTACAAAGAAACCATTCTGTAAAGAGCTCAGCTGTAAATAAATCACCTGTACAGAATTCAGCTACAAACAAAACACCCTGTAGAGAGATTAGCCAGAAGAAGTTACCTTGTAGATACTGTAGTCCAGCTACAAACAAATCATCCTGTAGAGATCAGCTAGAAGAAGTTACCTTGTAGATAGTTCAGCTACAAACAAATCACACTGTAGAAAGATCAGCTAGAAGAAGTCACCTTGTAGAGAGTTCAGCTACAAACAAACCACCATTTAGAGAGTTCAGCTAGAAGAAGTTACCTTGTAGAGAGTTCAGCTACAAAGAAACCACCATGTAGAGAGTTCAGCTGCAAAGCAATCACCCTGTAGAAAATTCAGCCACAAACAAATTGCCCTGTAGAAAGATCAGTTAGAAGAAGTTACCTTGTAGATAGTTCAGCTACAAACAAATCACCATGTAGAGAGATCAGCTAGAAGAAGTTACCTTGTAGAGAGTTCAGCTACAAAGAAACCATCATGTAGAGAGTTCAGCTGCAAACAAATCACCTGTAGAGAGTTCAGCTACAAACAAATCTCCCTGTAGAGAGATCAGCTAGAAGAAGTTTCCTTGTAGAGAGTTCAGCTACAAACAAATCACTCTGTAGAAAGATCAGCTAGAAGAAGTCACCTTGTAGAGAGTTTGGTTACAAAGAAACCACCATGTAGAGAGTTCATCTATAAACTAGTGACCTTGTGGAGACATCGGCTAGAAGAAGTTACCTTGTAGAGAGTTAAGCTACAAAGAAACCATTCTGCAAAGAACTCAGCTGCAAACAAATCACCTATACAGAATTCAGCTACAAACAAATCACCCTATAGTAAGATCAGCTAGAAGATGTTACTTTGTAGAGGGTTCAGTTACAAAGAAACCACCATGTAGAGAATTCAGCTACAAATAAATCACCCTGTAGAGAGATCAGCTAGAAGAAATCACCTTGTAGAGAGTTCAGCTACAAAGAAATCACCATGCAGAGAGTTCAGCTGCAAAGAAATATCCTGTAGAAAATTTAGCCACAAACAAATTGCCCTGTAAAAGATCAGTTAGAAGGAGTTTCCTTGTAGAGATTTCAGCTACAAAGAAACTATTCTGTAAAGAGTTCAGCTGCAAACAAATCACCTGTGCAGGATTCAGCTACAAACAAATCACCCTGTAGAGAGATCAGCTAGAAGAAGTTATCTTGTAGATAGTTGAGCTACAAATGAATCACCCTGTAGAGAGATCAGCTAGAAGATGTTACCTTGTAGATAGTTCAGCTACAAGCAAATCACACTGTAGAAAGATCAGCTAGAAGAAGTCACCTTGTAGAGAGTTCAGCTACAAACAAACCATTCTGTCAGCTGCAAACAAATCACCTGTACAGAATTCAGCTACAAACAAACCAACATGTAGAGAGTTCAGCTAGAAGAAATTACCTTGTAGAGAGTTCAGCTACAAAGAAACCACCATGTAGAGAGTTCAGCTTCAAAGCTATCACCCTGTAGAACTTTCATCCACAAACAAATTGCCCTGTAGAAATATCAGTTAGAAGAAGTTACCTTGTAGAGAGTTCAGCTACAAAGAACCCATCATGTAGAGAGTTCAGCTGCAAACAAATCACCCTGTAGAGAGTTCAGCTACAAACAGTTCACCTTGTAGAGAGATCAGCTAGCAGAAGTTACCTTGTAGAGAGTTCAGCTGCAAATAAATCACCCTGTAGAGAATTCAGCTACAAACAAATCGCCTGTAAAAAGATCAGCTAGAAGAAGTTATCTTGTAGAGAGTTCAGCTACAAAGAAACCATCATGTAGAGAGTTCAGCTGCAAACAAATCACCCAGTAGAAAGCTCAGCTATGAACAGATCTCACTGTAGAGAGTTCAGTTAGAAACAAGTCATCCTGTAGAGAGATCAGCTAGAAGGATCACCTTGTAGAGAGTTCAGCTACAAACAAATTACCTGTAGAGAGTTCAGCTACATGTACAAAAAAATCACCCTGTATAGAGAGATCAGCTAGAAGAAGTCACCTTGTAGAGAGTTCAGCTAAAAAGAAACCACCATGTAGAGAGTTCAGCTGCAAATAAATTACCTGTAGAGAGTTCAGCTAGAAACAAGTCACCCTGTAGAGAGATCAACTAGAAACAAGTCACTCTGTAGAGAGTTCAGCTAGAAGAAATCACATTGTAGAGAGTTCAGCTAGAATAAGTCACCTTGTAGAGAGTTCAGCTAAAAAGAAACCACCATGTAGAGAGTTCAGCTGCAAATAAATTACCTGTAGAGAGTTCAGCTAGAAACAAGTCACCCTGTAGAGAGATCAACTAGAAACAAGTCACTCTGTAGAGAGTTCAGCTAGAAGAAATCACATTGTAGAGAGTTCAGCTAGAATAAGTTACCTTGTAGAGAGTTCATCTACAAAGAAACCACCATGTAGAGAGTTCAGCTGCAAAGCAATCACCCTGTAGAAAATTCAGCCACAAACAAATTGCCCTGTAGAAAGATCAGTTAGAAGAAGTTACCTTGTAGATAGTTCAGCAACAAACAAATCACCATGTAGAGAGATCAGCTAGAAGAAGTTACCTTGTAGAGAGTTCAGCTACAAAGAAACCATTCTGTAAAGAGCTGAGCTGTAAACAAATCACCTGTACAGAATTCAGCTACAAACAAATCACCCTGTAGAGAGATCAGCTAGAAGAAGTTATCTTGTAGAGAGTTCAGCTACAAAGAAACCATTCTGTAAAGAGATCAGCTGTAAACAAATCACCTGTACAGAATTCAGCTACAAAAAAATCACCCTGTAGAGAGATCAGCTAGAAGAAGTTATCTTGTAGAGAGTTCAGCTACAAAGAAACCATTCTGTAAAGAGCTGAGCTGTAAACAAATCACCTGTACAGAATTCAGCTACAAACAAATCACCCTGTAGAGAGATCAGCTAGAAGAAGTTATCTTGTAGAGAGTTCAGCTACAAAGAAACCATTCTGTAAAGAGCTCAGCTGTAAACAAATCACCTGTACAGAATTCAGCTACAAACAAATCACCCTGTAGAGAGATTAGCCAGAAGAAGTTACCTTGTAGATACTGTAGTTCAGCTACAAACAAATCATCCTGTAGAGATCAGCTAGAAGAAGTTACCTTGTAGATAGTTCAGCTACAAACAAATCACACTGTAGAAAGATCAGCTAGAAGAAGTCACCTTGTAGAGAGTTCAGCTACAAACAAACCACCATTTAGAGAGTTCAGCTAGAAGAAGTTACCTTGTAGAGAGTTCAGCTACAAAGAAACCACCATGTAGAGAGTTCAGCTGCAAAGCAATCACCCTGTAGAAAATTCAGCCACAAACAAATTGCCCTGTAGAAAGATCAGTTAGAAGAAGTTACCTTGTAGATAGTTCAGCTACAAACAAATCACCATGTAGAGAGATCAGCTAGAAGAAGTTACCTTTTAGAGAGTTCAGCTACAAAGAAACCATCATGTAGAGAGTTCAGCTGCAAACAAATCACCTGTAGAGAGTTCAGCTACAAACAAATCACTCTGTAGAAAGATCAGCTAGAAGAAGTCACCTTGTAGATAGTTTGGTTACAAAGAAACCACCATGTAGAGAGTTTATCTATAAACTAGTGACCTTGTGGAGACATCGGCTAAAAGAAGTTACCTTGTAGAGAGTTAAGCTACAAAGAAACCATTCTGCAAAGAACTCAGCTGCAAACAAATCACCTATACAGAATTCAGCTACAAACAAATCACCCTATAGTAAGATCAGCTAGAAGATGTTACTTTGTAGAGGGTTCAGTTACAAAGAAACCACCATGTAGAGAATTCAGCTACAAACAAATTGCCCTGTAAAAGATCAGTTAGAAGGAGTTTCCTTGTAGAGATTTCAGCTACAAAGAAACTATTCTGTAAAGAGTTCAGCTGCAAACAAATCACCTGTGCAGGATTCAGCTACAAACAAATCACCCTGTAGAGAGATCAGCTAGAAGAAGTTATCTTGTAGATAGTTGAGCTACAAATGAATCACCCTGTAGAGAGATCAGCTAGAAGATGTTACCTTGTAGATAGTTCAGCTACAAACAAATCACACTGTAGAAAGATCAGCTAGAAGAAGTCACCTTGTAGAGAGTTCAGCTCAAACAAACCATTCTGTCAGCTGCAAACAAATCACCTGTACAGAATTCAGCTACAAACAAACCACCATGTAGAGAGTTCAGCTAGAAGAAATTACCTTGTAGAGAGTTCAGCTACAAAGAAACCACCATGTAGAGAGTTCAGCTTCAAAGCAATCACCCTGTAGAAACTTCAGCCACAAACAAATTGCCCTGTAGAAATATCAGTTAGAAGAAGTTACCTTGTAGAGAGTTCAGCTACAAAGAAACCATTATTTAAAGAGCTCAGCTGCAAATAAATCACCTATGCAGAATTCAGCTACAAACAAATCACCCTGTAGAAAGATCAGCTAGAAGAAGTTACCTTGTAGATAGTTCAACTACAAACAAATCATCCTGTAGAGAGATCAACAAGAAGAAGTTACCTTGTAGATCGTTCAGCTACAAACAATTCACCCTGTAGAGAGAGCAGCTAGAAGATGTCACCTTGTAGAGTGTTCAGTTACAAAAAAACCACCATGGAGAGTTCTGTAATAAATATTGTATGTATTATATTATATAATTTGTACATTTACTGATAAAATCAGAATTATTTAAAGTACATCTGCTTCATCTTTCTTCTTCCTGTGGTAAAGAAAAAAGATAGGTTTAAAAGTCCCCAAAGCCGGCCTGTTTGGGGTATACAAATACAAAAAGAAGTGAAATCTAATCCAAAACAGCCAAGCTGTAAAAAAACAGTGCGGCCCTCAAAAAGGCTATGGTGAAAAAAGATATGGAATCCATGGTGGCGGCCAAGAAATGGCTGTGATAGTAGGTTAATGGTAAAAATTTTAATAACAACAATTCAGGTGAATTTGGTGCCAAGACCAAGCAGCACAAAATTCACCTGAATTGTTGTTATTAAAATTTTACCATTAACCTACCATCACAGCCATTTCTTGGCCGCCACCTTGGATTCCATCTTTTTTCACCATAGCCTTTTTGAGGGCCACACTGTTTTTTTACAGCTTGGCTGTTTTGGATTAGATATTATTATCATTGTCAAATATTCAAAAAATATATATATATTCAAAAAGCACGCACGATCGATCGATCCAGGTGCATGCATGCCTTAAATATACCTCTTCTGGTCTGGTCCATAAAATAGACCTGCTAAACACCTAGCTAGCTAGGCAGGAATTTCCGGTCCGGCGGTCCGGTCCAGTCCGGTCCAGTCCGTAAATAGATACCCCCGAGTTATGACCAATAATTTTTGTAAAATAAGGTTGAAGGTCTGTCACGCCTACAGGGTGAACCCCTTGGAGGAATGAGTTGAAAATTGATATGGAGATGGAGTAACCATCGAAGGAGTGCCTTTTTGTGGTTTGAAAGGATTCGAGACAAAAGTTATGGAGATATGACACAAAACCCAACCTGTGTCAAAATTACGCGATCGATTTTTATGAACAAAAAAAAATTAGTTTTCATGCCTACCAGGCAAACTGTTTAGAGCAATGAGGTGAAAATCAGTATGTAGCTAGAATAATCACCATAGAAAGCCTTTGCAGTAGTACAGAAAAATACTACGTGTAGCAAACGTGAGATCGGGATACTGTAATAGAACAGTCACCCTAATAGAGCATTCAGCTACGCTCATAACTTACTCTATTATAGAATTATATTACATTGCAAGTGATTCTCTAGGGAATTCAGCTACAAAAAGTTAATCTGATAGGCAATTCAATTACAGGCAAGTCACCTTGTTGAGAGTTCATCTAGAAACAAGTGAGATCAGCTAGAAGAAGTCACCTTGTAGAGAGTTCAGCTACAAAGAAACCATCATGTAGAGAGTTCAGCTGCAAACAAATTACCCTGTACAGAGTTCAGCTATGAACAGATCACCCTGTAGAGAGTTCAGCTAGAAACAAGTCATCCTGTAGTGAGTTCAGTTACAAAGAAACCATGCACCATGTAGAGAGTTCAGCTGCAAACAAATCACCCTGTAGAGAGATCAGCTAGACGAATTCACCTTGTAGAGAGTTCAGTTACAAAGAAACCATCATGTAGCAATGGCGGATCCAGGATGGGGCATTTGGGGCAAATGCCCCCCCCCCTCCATCCTTTGTGGAGGAGCCATAGCTACTTCTTTTGATTGAAATACTACACCTTGTCAGCCCATGATCAATAGTATCTATATAACTTATATAATATCCATATATTACTACTATATACTTAAAACAAAACTTAAAGCAACTGTCAAACTGTCACCCAGCACCTTCGTGCGTACTAAGCGCCTCTAATAATAATTATCGTATTGCTGGTTCTAAAGAAATTCTAACCTTTTAAGACTTTACAAAGGCCAAAATAGCAATAATACAATACTAAGGTAGGGTCCGCAACACGAAAAATCGATATCCTCCAATCAACTATTATTATATTTATTATTATATTTGTTAGCTACTGTGCAGAAATCAAAAAGATTGTTATGCACAGGTCAATGGCGGATACAGGATGGGGCATTTGGGGCAAATGCCCCCCCTTCAAGAAATTGCATACAAGATCGAGATACTCTAATAGAGCAGTCAATTACTCTAATAAAGCAGTCACAATGTTCATGAGGCAGTGTAGCTTACCTATGAAGCTATAAATAGGATTTTATTTTACATAACAGACGTGATATAGTTGGTAAGGATAACTAGCTATTATTGTCATGACCTTTTTTTTTTTTTTGGTCTTCAACTGGTTTTCAGAAAGGTGCCCCCCCTCTTTCCAAACTCTGGATCCGCCCCTGCAGGTGTGATCATAATGAATGTTCAGGTTAGTACAAAACTCATCTAAGGTAGGGGAGTGAATTACAAAGGGGGGGTGTGTTCCAGAGTCTGATTGTAGAAGGGAAAAAGGAAAATTTATAAGAATCAATGATAGTGTCAAGCTGTTTATAATAACCTTCTCTTGATGGACGATGATTAGGTATTAGATCATTTGTGGGTATACTTAGATTGCCATTAATTATCTTATACATTGTAGTTATCTTAGACTTGTTTCTTCTTTCTTCGAGGGTAGGTAAATTTAATGATGACATCATTCTTGTTACACTACTAAATCCAGAAAAATCATTGTAGCAAAATCTAGCTGCTCTCCTTTGGATGGACTCAAGTTGGTTTATGTTGGTGTGGGTGTGGGGGGCCCAGACAGAGGATGCATATTCAACAATGGGACGGACCATCATCTTATAAGTTATAACAATTGCTCTTAACAGAAACAGGGCATTGGTGAAGGTTACGGCGCAAGAATCCATTAACCTGGTTTGCTTTGCTAGTGACTACCTAGCTATTGTCATGTGTTAGGCTAAGTGTAATAACACCAACGTGGCAGCCAAGTTTGTCACTTTCTTCTGGTAGAAAACGATACAAATGTCCTAAAATCACGTGATTTTTCGTTGCAGCAGTTCGTAGGGTTCTTCGTATGCCACGATATTCACTCTCAACATTGTTCAAGTAGTCTTTCATCAACTCAAAGTATTGTTGGTTTGATTTTATTGGTCAGTTTTCGGTGGCAGCACGATCTGTGCAGCTTTTTGGCGACAGACAAAATGTTTCTTGCTTTGGAGCACAGGAAAAGCAGAGCAGCAACTGCGCCGTGGGTCAGCAATGACCAGTACTAAGTAAAGTACCTGCATGCGGAGTATGGTTATAATTGAAGCTTGTTAGCCATCTGGCTGAGCCATCTATATGCTGAAATTCGGCCAAAATGACGCGATTTCTGCAAACAAATACCAAAATGGTTGATACATCAGTGAGACAGTCTCCAACAACAATGATACGAAGCTTATAAACAGCTAACAATACGGCTATCTCGTCCAGTAAACGCATAGAGCAATCCAATGCATGAAATAGGCACTCACGTGATCGATATTCAAATCTCGGAAAATACAACCATAATCTATTCCAATGACATTAAAATCACTTGGAATCAAGTGAAAATCAGTTTGTGTGCATTAGGTTCAACATCTCGATTAACCCAGCAGTCTGAGACTCTCCCTATGATGCCATCACAGCATAAAACACACCTGCACTGGCCCAGACCACGCCTGAGTGAACAATTAACACAAATACTTACAAAAGGAGCAGCTCAATGCAAAGATCATTTACAGTCACTAACTGTTCAGTCAAAGTTTGAGAGTTCCGCTGAACTAGAGGGCTCCTGTAAAACTTGGAACAGGCTACTGAAGGGATTCCACCCCGGTCAATTGTCATTCCTCCTTCGTGCAGCATCTGACACTCTACCCACCGCTGTGAATTTACAGAGATGGTCCATCCTATGTGAAGCGAAGTGTTTGCTTTGCGATTCACGGCGCCCAACAACTGCTCATGTTTTAAGTAGCTGCCCTGCAGCATTAAATCAACAGCAGTATACCTACCGTCATGATCAGGTTCTTCGTGTTTTGGCCACTAAACTTTCTGAAGCATTTGCTGACATCCCATTTGTTAAAGTGTTTGCTGATATACCTAATTTCCATGCTGATAATTCTCCACAGTCTACAATTCCGATGAGTCTCCTTATTACATCCTACCGTCCAGACATTGTAATATATAATTCCCAGAGTTCTTCCATCATTCTGTTGGAACTAACATGCCCTCTGGACTCCATCCATCACATCCAGCCTGCTCGCAATAGGAAGCAGAGCAAAACTGAGTATCTGCAGCTGTTGGCTGAATTTGATCGCCTAAATATTGCTAACTATTATGACACCATTGAAATCACGGTACTTGGTCATTTTCAAGTGTCTTCCATCAAGAATTTATCTAGTTTGTTAAACTTCGTTCAAGCTGATATAAGGATTTCGAAGCACATTATTAAGGAATGGTTAGATGCTGCTGCCTCTGCCAGTATCTCTGCCTCTCAGAGAATTTTTCTAGCACGAAACTGTACAGAGTGGTGCACAAATTAGACAGTTTTATTTTTGTAATTACAGTAATTAGCTAGTCTTTTTTGTTGTTGTTGTTTTGCCTTGCCATGCCCACAGTGTAGTCCTCTACTTTTTGTGTTCGCATGCTGTCCGAGGTTTCACATGCCTATTTGTTTTGTTGTACATCTTTTCATCACAATTGTCAATGATGGTTCTCTCTCAGTGCATGGCTCCCATTCAGAAATGAAAGCAATTTCATAGATATTTCCGCGATTTGAATTTCAATCACGTGAGTGCCTATTTCATGCATTGGATTGCTCTATGCGTTTACTGGGCGAGATAGCCGTATTGTTAGCTGTTTATAAGCTTCGTATCCTTGCTGTTAGAGACTGTATCACTGATGTATCAACCATTCTGGTATTTGTTTGCAGAAATCGCGTCATTTTGGCCGAATTTCAGCATATAGATGGCTCAGCCAGATGGCTAACAAGCTTCAATTATAACCATACTCCGCATGCAGGTACTTTACCTAGTACTGGTCATTGCTGACCCACGGCGCAGTTGCTGCTCTGCTTTTCCTGTGCTCCAGAGCAAGAAACATTTTCTCTGTCGCCAAAAAGCTGCACAGATCGTGCTGCCACCGGAAACTGACCAATATAATCAAACCAGCAATACTTTAAGTTGATGAAAGACTACTTGAACAATGTTGAGAGTGAATATCGTGGCATACGAAGAACCCTACGAACTGCTGCAACGAAAAATCACGTGATTTTAGGACATTTGTATCGTTTTCTACCAGAAGAAAGTGACAAACTTGGCTGCCACGCTGGTGTTATTCAAGTTCCACTTAGCCTAACACATGACAATAGCTAGGTAGTTGATTGGAGGATATCGATTTTTCGCATTGCGGACCCTAACTAAGAGGTGATTATTTGCTGCTTCTATAATGCAAGAGAATTTGCTCTCCCCAACCACCTACAACTTAGCCTGTTTGTGCCCCTCCCCTTGCCAGCTCCTGGATCCGCCCCTGTGTAGAGAGTTCAGCTACAAAAAAATCAATTGCCATGTAGAGAGTTCAGCTACGAAAAGATCACCCTGTAGAGAATTCAGCTACAAACAAATTGCCCTATAAAAAGATCAGCTGGAAGAATTTACCTTGTAGAGAGTTCAGCTACAAAGAACCCATCATGTAGAGAGTTCAGCTGCAAACAAATCACCCTGTAGAGAGTTCGGCTATGAACAGATCACCCTGTAGAGAGTTCAGCTACAAACAGTTCACCCTGTAGAGAGATCAGCTAGCAGAAGTTACCTTGTAGAGAGTTCAGCTGCAAATAAATCACCCTGTAGAGAATTCAGCTACAAACAAATCGCCTGAAAAAAGAACAGCTAGAAGGAGTTATCTTGTAGAGAGTTCAGCTACAAAGAACCCATCATGTAGAGAGTTCAGCTGCAAACAAATCACCCTGTAGAGAGTTCGGCTATGAACAGATCACCCTGTAGAGAGTTCAGCTACAAACAGTTCACCTTGTAGAGAGATCAGCTAGCAGAAGTTACCTTGTAGAGAGTTCAGCTGCAAATAAATCACCCTGTAGAGAATTCAGCTACAAACAAATCGCCTGTAAAAAGATCAGCTAGAAGAAGTTATCTTGTAGAGAGTTCAGCTACAAAGAAACCATCATGTAGAGAGTTCAGCTGCAAACAAATCACCCTGTAGAGAGTTTAAGCTACCAAAAGATCACCCTGTAGAGAGTCCAGCTAGAAGAAGCTGCTTTGTAGAGAGTTCAGCTGCAAACAAATCACCCTGTAGAGAATTCAGCTACAAAATAAACCGCCCTGTACAGAGATTAGCTAGAAGAAGGTACCTTGTAGAGAGTTCAGCTACAAAGAAAGCATCATGTAGAGAGAGTTCAGCTATAAAAATATCATACTGTAGGGAGTTCAGCTAAAAGAAGTCACCTTGTACAGAGTTCAGCTACTAAGAAACCACCATGTAGAGAGTTCAGCTGCAAACAAATCACCCTGTAGAGAATTCAACTACAAGCAAATCGCCCTGTAGAGAGATCAGCTAGAAGAAGTTACCTTGTAGAAAATTTAGCTAGAAAGAAGCCAGCTACAAAGAAACCATCAAGTAGAGAGTTCAGCTGCAAACAAATCACCCAGTAGAAAGTTCAGCTATGAACAGATCTCCCTGTAGAGAGTTCAGATAGAAACAAGTCATCCTGTAGAGAGATCAGCTAGAAGGATCACCTTGTAGAGAGTTCAGCTACATGTACCAAAAAATCACCCTGTATAGAGAGATCAGCTAGAAGAAGTCACCTTGTAGAGAGTTCAGCTAAAAAGAAACCACCATGTAGAGAGTTCAGCTGCAAATAAATTACCTGTAGAGAGTTCAGCTAGAAACAAGTCACCCTGTAGAGAGATCAACTAGAAACAAGTCACTCTGTAGAGAGTTCAGCTAGAAGAAATCACATTGTAGAGAGTTCAGCTAGAATAAGTTACCTTGTATAGAGAGTTCAGCTACAAACAAATCACGTTATAGAGAGTTAAGCTAGAAACAAGTTATTCTGTAGAGAGATCAGCTAGTAGCATCACCTTGTAGAGAATTCAGCTAGAAACAAATCACCTTGCAGATAGTTCAGCTACAAACAAGTCATCCTGTAGAGAGATCAGCTAGAATGATCACCCTGTAGCAAGTTCAGCTACAAAAACAAATCACCCTGTAGAGAAATAAGCCAGACAAAGTAACCCTGTAGAGAGATCAATAAGAAACAAATCACCTTGTAGAGAGTTCAGCTACAAACAAAATCACCATGTAGAGAGTTCAGCTACAAAAAAGTCACCCTGTAGAGAGATCAGCTAGAAGAAGTTACCTTGTATAGAGTTCAGCTGCAAATAAATCACCCTGTAGAGAATTCAGCTACAAACAAACCGCCCTGTAAAAAGATCAGCTACGTAGAAGAAGTTATCTTGTAGAGAGTTCAGCTGCAAAGAAACTATCATGTAGAGAGTTCAGCTGCAAACAAATCGCCCTGTAGAGAGTTTCAGCTACCATAAGATCGCCCTGTAGAGAATTCAGCTAGAAGAAGTTATTTTGTAGAGAGTGCAGCTGCAAACAAATTACCCTGTAGAGAATTCAACTACAAACAAATCATCCTGTAGAGAGATCAGCTAGAAGAAGGTACCTTGTAGAGAGTTAAGCTACAAAGAAAGCATCATGTAGAGAGTTCAGCTACGAAAATATCACTCTGTAGAAAGTTCAGCTAAAAGAAGTCACCTTGTACAGAGTTCAGCTACTAAGAAACTATCATGTAGAGAGTTCAGCTGCAAACAAATCGCCCTGTAGAGAGTTTCAGCTACCATAAGATCGCCCTGTAGAGAATTCAGCTAGAAGAAGTTATTTTGTAGAGAGTGCAGCTGCAAACAAATTACCCTGTAGAGAATTCAACTACAAACAAATCATCCTGTAGAGAGATCAGCTAGAAGAAGGTACCTTGTAGAGAGTTAAGCTACAAAGAAAGCATCATGTAGAGAGTTCAGCTACGAAAATATCACTCTGTAGAAAGTTCAGCTAAAAGAAGTCACCTTGTACAGAGTTCAGCTACTAAGAAACCACCATGTAGAGAGTTCAGCTGCAAACAAATCACCCTGTAGAGAATTCAGCTACAAACAAATTGCCCTGTAGAGAGATCAGCTAGAAGAAGTTACTTTGTAGATAGTTCAGCTAAAAAGAAACCAGCTACAAAGAAACCATCATGTAGAGAGTTCAGCTTCAAACAAATCACCCAGTAGAAAGTTCAGCTATGAACAGATCACCCTGTAGAGAGTTCAGCTATGAACAGATCACCATATAGAGAGTTCAGCTAGAAATGGTCATCCTGTAGAGAGATCTGCTACCTTGTAGAGAGTTCAGCTACAAACAAATCATCTGTAGAGAGTTCAGCTACAAACAAATCACCCTGCAGAGAGATCAGTTAGAAGAAGTCACCTTGTAGAGAGTTCATCTACAAAGAAACCACCATATAGAGAGTTCAGCTGCAAACAAATCACCTGTAGAGAATTCAGCTAGAAACAAGTCACCCTGTAGAGAGTTCAGCTAGAAGAAGTTACCTTGTAGAGAGTTCAGCTACAAACAAATCACCCTGTAGAGAGTTAAGCTAGAAACAAGTCATCCTGCAGAGAGATCAGCTAGTAGGATCACCTTGTAGAGAGTTCAGCTACAAAAAAATCCCCTGCAGATAGTTCAGCTACAAACAAGTCATCCTGTAGAGAGATCAGCTAGAAGGATCACCCTGTAGCAAGTTCAGTTACAAAAATAAATCACCCTGTAGAGAGATAAGCCAGACAAAGTAACCCTGTAGAGAGATCAGTAAGAAACAAAATTACCCTGTAGAGATTTCAGCAACAAACAAATCGCCTTGTAGAGAGTCAACTGCAAACAGGTAACCCTGCAGAGAGTTCAGCTAGAGACAAGTCACCCTGTAGAGAGAATCCTGTAGAGAGTTCATCTACAAGCAAATCACCGTGTAGAGAGTTCAGCTATATTTTAAGTCACCCAGTACAGAGATCAGCTGCAAACAAGTTATCCATAGGGAATAATTGACATGTAAAAAAATGTATATATAATTTATACATTTACTGATAAAATTTAGTTAAAGTATTTAAAATCTGCTTCATCTTTTCTTCTTCCTGTGGTAAAGAAAAAAGATAGGTTAGAAAGCCTTGTATACAAATACAAAAAGAAGCGAAATCTAACCTAAAACAACCAAGTTTTAAAAAAAGAGTGTGGCCCTGAGAAAGGCTATGGTGAAAAATGATGTGAAATCCAAGGTGGCGGCCAAGAAATGGCTGTGATGGTAGGTTAATGGTAAAAATTTTAATAACGACAATTCAGGTGAATTTTGTGCCAAGATCAAGTGTCACCAAAATTCACCTGAGTTGCCATTATTAAATTTTTTACCATTAATCTACCATCACAGCCATTTCTTGGCCGCCACCTTGGATTTCACATCTTTTTCACCATAGCGTTTTTGAGGGCCACACTCTTTTTTTTTACAGCTTGGCTGTTTTGGATTGGATATATATATATATGTGACTGAATTTTACAAAACCAGGCTTCGACGCACAAAGCTTTGTTAGGAGATATGGCGATTTTAAGTAATCATTGTGTAATAACTTCCCAGTGCCTACAGCTGTGCAAACAAAATGTGCACCAATTATTCATCTATTTACTAGCTATCACTGAGTGGGTGTATACATTTCTGATACTCGAAATTTGCCCTGTTTTGGGCAGCTTTTTTCAAGCGGATAATAATATCACAGGTGTTAGTAATAGGGAGGGAGGGTGGGGGTGTTAGTAATAGGGTGGGAGGGTGGGGGTGGTGGGTGGGCTTAATGTAGGGATATAAAATGAAGTACGAAGACGATTGGAATCCAGAGGCCAAGTTTGGGCTTTTCATGGTCCTCAAATCACACCAAATTGATTGAGAACACTATTGGCGAGCTCTCTGTGAAGTCCCAGCTCACTACACACCATTATCACAAAGCCATGGCCATTTAATGGCACCAATCTCCCACTCGTGGCTTTGACAGGGTCAGAAGAAAGCTGCTATAGAAACCAGACTTGCCGGAAGTACAGTGTGGAATATGATAGTGTATTAGACCAGCAATCCATTTCTGGTAAAAATATAAGTTTGATTTTGTGTGTGTGGAAGCCTTGTTATATGAAATCCGGTCACATATATATGTACACTGTAGATAGATAGATATAGATAGATAGATAGATATATAGACAGACAGACAGACAGATTCTATGCTGTTTACGCAAAGGAAATTAAAAAGATTGAGAAATATCAAGACTCACGGTAGCGAGTCATGTGGCCAGTATAGCAGAAATGTAAGCCGCAGACAATAAATGTTGCGACCAGTACATGTGAGAATTTTACAGGAAAGAACATTGTCAAACTTTGCCTGCCTGTAACTCATCTGTCATTTTGGCTAACCTTCTGAAACTCTAGAGTTAAACTCATCGTGTCACTAGTAACTACCACACAAACAGTGAAGCAAATCCATGTTGACTGTTTTGAGACTGAGATTGCTGACATCAAAGTTGAAATTTCATTTCTTTTTTTTACTTTTTATCTCATGCGGTTAGACACGACCGCAGTGTGTTCCTTTGTGCATTCCGAAAATTGATTGCCCTGCTATTGCTTCCATATTGCATTATCTCAATTGCTTCAAGATTTACATCATCAATTTTGCCAAACATCATTACCCTACAGTTGCAATTACAGCACCAAATGAAGTTTCAGTCGTCCTCAGTCAACCTAAAGGCCAAATACAAAACCCATATATATTGTTGTTTATCGAAATATTCGCTTGGCATGTAGGGCAATGTGTCTTTAAACTGTTCTAAAAGTTTTGTTGAGATTGTTACACATGTTTTCGAAAATGGTTAGTTTGAAATTTGAATTTAGTTACCCCCAATGTATTTTGCTCTCTAAGGGTGCAGCTTAAGAATTTAAAGAATGATGCAGAGCACAACTGAGGTCATGGTTATTGAACTGGGTTGTGTGTGAATAGTAAGTGTAGTTATATTATTAATCAGTTCACTTAAAGAATGACACAGAGCACAACTGCAGTCACCAGTTATTGAAATGGGCTGTTGTAGTTAATCAGTGCATGTAGCCATAAAACAAGTAGGCTTGAGCCAATTTATGCTTTGAAAATAAGTTATTATGCTTTTGAGTATACTCAAAAATTTAGCCTATTATGCTCAAAATTATGCTTTCAAAATCAAGATTATGCTCTAGAGTTGGTTGTTTTATTAATTAGAGTATATCAGTCTTTCCTGACTGTTGTATTAGAGTAAGTGACTGATCTATTAGAGTGTCTCGATTTTTTTCTGTGCAGTGTAAATAATCCGCCGAGAAACAATAAAAATAATAATATTGAATGTTTTCTTCGCACAAAAATTAATGCAGTATTAAGATTTAGTGTGTTCATGTTTCGCTGTATTTTTAGTGAGCACATTGTACATTTAATTAAAAATCTTGAAAATCATCCTATTATGTTGCATAATGATTGATGATTTTGCTAGCCTATTATGCTCAGCTGACATTTGATGATCTACATACATGTACATCAACTTCAACTCAAGTTCTATTTTTAGCACCAATATTATGGTTAGATTTTGAACATTTTGTAATACTGCACCTGATAAATTGTTTGCACTTCATGGACTTTAGCTGTATAGTAACCAAGCCTTTCCACACCAGCATTACCAAAAAGAGGCAAACCATTATCACCAGATACTACCATAATGATTTAGAAGCATTGAAAGAAAAAGGCCGGAATTAAATGTCCTACCAAAAAACTGTGTTTATTCTCTCAAGTATAAAAGCAATGGTAACCATTATAGTATAGCTTAAGCTGAAATAACCAAACTAAAGAACGTCAAGAGAGCAAATGTGACTGGGCCTGTGAATATAGGGCATGTGGGCACATAAAATTTGCCTACTTTTCGAACTTTAATCGCCAATGTGCTATAGCTTTGAAAATTTAAGCAGGTAGTAAGCAATTGATTGGCTTTTTAATACAAGTAGCAGAATGCAAATACTTTACTCCAGTACCGAGATACATCCTGTTGTGTGACAGGGTGTAGTTTGTGCCCGCAGGCCCTATGATGGTTATTGAGACATACGTAACTACGGTATGCATAATGATGCCTTCAGGGATTTATGGGACTATTTAATTATTCAGGCTTGTTCTGACATTAATTGTAACACCTAAGATTTGTTAAATGGTCAGGTTATCAAACAATTTTGGGTAAAATTGGAACCCACAGAAGCTATTTTGTAAAATTTGTATAGTTGCTATGCAGTTAATTAAATTTTTGTTGCTATAGCAAAATACCCAAGGCTGACACCTGTCCAGCAGGTGGACATTGTTTTAGGTGTACAGGAAAATCCAAAAGTGCATTAAAATAAACTACAGACTATTTTGCAAACTTCACCCTGCTGTCTACCGGACTATATTCAATAATAAAGAATTTGAAAATTGCGCCATTACGTCAGGTTTTTGCAGATCCAGTCACCAATGCTAAGAAATTTGTAAAAGATCCTGCAAGTTTTTCTAGTAGTATGTCTGAGTCAGTCAAATATGATACTCTTGCTGAAATTTTACAGACATGTAAAGCCACCATTTCAACGCTTGAAGCTTTCATTCGGTCAGTGGAAGCAGCTCCAGAGCCTATGTGTGTCCTTGCAACTGACTATCAACTATCAGATATGGAAAGGTTTACTACTGGTGATTTTTTTTGATCTTGTCTATTGATCCTACATTTAATCTTTGTCAGTTTAATGTGACACCTTGTACTTATCAACACATGCTAATGAAAGCATCTCCCAAATATAACCACCACCCTCTTTTACTGGGACCAGTGCTGATACACCAGACCAAGACATTCAATGCTTTTTATTACTTTGTTTCAACTTTTATTAGGTTAAATCCAATGTCAAAGCTTTTGGTACAGATGGAGAGCCTTATCTAATAAAAGCCTTCAGCTGCGCTTTTCCATATGCTGTTCATTTAAGATCCACAAATCATCTTCATCAAAATGTAAAGGACAAACTACGTTTACTTGGGTTTTCATAGGAAATTTCCAAACATATTATTGCTGACATTTTTGGCATTCAAGTTGGAATTCATTTTGAGAAGAGAATGGATGATGCTGAAGATAAGAAGTTGTTTCTGGCTTATTTGGAATCAGTACAGCACAAGTGGAACAATCTAGAAAGAAGCATCAATCCCAAAAATCATCCACAGTTTCATACTTGGTTTGTAAAGGAAAAGGCACCCATAATCATTGAGTCAGTACTTCCTGATATAAGAATGAAGGCCCAAATAATTGGAACACCATTACCACTGTTTACTACCAATAGCAGTGAATCAATCAATCATGTTATCAAAACTGAAGTTGAGTGGAAGGAAAACAAACTTCCAGCCCTCATAGCACATCTTAAGGCTATATGTGATTGACAAGTATCTGAAATGCAAAAGGCTGTGATTGGTCTGGGGGAATGGAGATCGATGCCATCGTACAGGTTAGAAGTTCCTGAAGCAGCTGGTTTAAGAAAACACAAGAACAGAGGAGCAGACATTTAAAGAAAAGTCATGGAAACCCTTCCCATGATTGAAACTGTCTGCAATAGCAGTGATACCACTCATGGCTCACTTGGACCAGGAGATGCATTTTTATCAGCAGCAGCAGCAACATCAGTACACAAAGGCTTATCCATTTCAGTAGAAAACACTGGTATTAATACATTATCTGATGGAACACTACAAGGAATTTGGAAAAAGGCTGAAACACTTATTCAAACTGGATGACATGTTTTAATGGTTCCATGGAGTTCTGACAAGAAAGAGCGGTTAGTGAAAAGCACAACTGGTGATCACCTTCATTTGGTGAAACCTCATCAAAAGCAAAGTCAGCAATATTGCTGTGATGAAAAGTGTCCCATGTTTAAAGGGTTTTCAATCTGTGCTCATACAGTTGCAACAGTTGACGTAAATGGTGACTTGGGATCTTTATAACCTGGTATGTAGCTAACCAGTGCAAGCCAAACTTGACATCTATTGACCTACAAGGAATGCCAACAGGAGCTGGATGAAAGAGGGGAGTTGCCAAAATGAAAAGGACTTCTTCTGTTGTAGTAGAGACCTGCTCATGTCGATTTTCGACCAATGGACCAGATCCAAAAAGAACTTCTTTAACTAAAGGAAAGGCATTAATTAGAGCAAATATTTCTAGTACATTACAACCAGCAGTAAACCATCTAATAACTCTACCTACCATTACATCACCTGCTCCACTTCATACAAGCATTGCGACAGGTCAGTTGAACAATTTTGTTCACAGTCAAGGAAGTGCTTCATCTTATTTGATTAGTTCCCATCAACCATCCACAACAATGTGCCAAGTTTTGACTACATCGTCTCTACTAACCACCACTTCAACTTCAGGACATGGTATGAATCCTGTACCTTGCTCAGCACAGCAGCCATCCCCAGTAGTGACTGTACCTGTCAATACAGTTGGCTAAAATTCTTCAAGAAATTGTAATGAATACTGCAGGGAATCACTCAGGTCAACCAGTTGGGACATCCTCTGCAATATCTAGCTTCAATCAGTCAGCCTCTCAACCAGTCAATCCTTTCATTCTTAAATTTAAATCCAGTCAAATCCATGTTTGTCAGTCATGCTGACAAACCTTTCTAAACAATTTGCAACAAGGTGTTGCATGAGCAGAACGTCGCCTGGTACAAAACATCGCAACTGGCGCATTTTTTTAGGGAAGAAATCCAATTCCCATTATCATTTGCAACTCTCTTGTTTACAATTGGCCTGCCCTTCCTTCAGTGGATCACAGCTTATCATTCCAGGAGAAATAAAAGCTACATTAACTGATTTTCATATCAAATTTATCAAGCGATAACTTTCTATTAAAATATAATTGTGTAGTAACTGGACACTGGTAATTGCTCGAAGACTTGATTATTGTTGTCACGTCATGGTTGATTCTTCTGTTAGGTAACTACACTTGATAACGTAGCTAGAATTGTAATTTATGACAAAACTATGTGCAGTTAATAACAGTTATAATGCAGTTAGTAGTTATCAGCCATTTAATAGTCTCACAATGAAGAGAAAGGTCAGGTGCCACAAGACTAGTAAGTGGTACCTTGGATCCATCTGCGTCACACTGTGTTTCCGCCATTTCCTCCATTTCTCACTTCTGATTCCTCGTTTCTCCATTCCTGGTTTTAACATTACCCGGTAGATAGGTACACACACACACACACACACACACACACACACACACACACACACACACACACACACACACACACACACACACACACACACACACACACACACACACACACACACACACACACACACACACACACACACACACACACACCAGGGTTCCTACTAATTTTTTTGAGTTTACTGTCGAACTGCCAGTACAATACAGATTTTTTCCTATCAAAACTTTAAAATGTCCTGGTACCAGTTTTGAGTTTATCAATACTCAAAATGTAGTCATGCCAAAAGTAGTATTACAATGTCATAACATAATGTGCACACTGTTTCTAGTCAAGTGCAACAGGAAACCAGTATTTTAAGCTATTAAAATGAAGCTTCATGCATCCCACAAGTCAAAGGTAACACTGGTAACAAGGTTTTAAATGCATTTTGTACTTTCATAGGTGACAAGTACAATTAGGGCTGTTGTTCAAACCTCAAAGTTAGCTGGAGGTAAAGCTTGTGGCCACAAACCATAAACAAACAAGTTAATTAAATATTACTGCCTTTGTAAGGCTACTCTCCAGCAGTTGTGTAGCATTCTGAGTTATCCAGCCACAGTGTCCAGACAACAATAAAATTAACTTGCCAATATGCAATATTGACCCGAAAATTGGCAGATTGTTGAACGTTATTTCGAGACCTGCAGACACACACACAAACACACACATTTTTATGAAAACAATTTCAATAAACCAGGCGTGTGCCTACAGCTGGCCTTCACCCAGCTGTGAGCGCGCGCGTGGTTTAATAATAATAACAATGATAATAATAATACTGATGATGATGATTTCACTATCATTATGATGCCAGTATCCATCATGATTGTCCTGAAACTACATTTGTGGACAGGAAAACAAGCTCAGTGTATCTCATTGATGTTGCTATACCAGGTGACTTACGCATTTCTCAGCAGACTGTGGAGAAATTAACTACTACGTGACTGAATTCAACAAAAAAGGCTTCCACGCATCCAATTTTCTGACTTTAACCAATAGTAACTCGACTGCTTAGTACCTAAAATTTTCACACAATTATTCCATAGCATTGTAAAATACCAGGTCAAATTAATGGCATACTTCTACATTCAGTTATGGTGTTTCAAAGTCATGAAAGTGGATGTGTGTGGAATCGAAGCCTGGATTTGTCAAATTCAGTATTATGTCGATCTAAAGATTGAGGTTACTACAGTGTGGAGATCTCAGAAAGTGTTTGTCATTCCAATTATAGTATGTTCACGTTGAGCTGAGCCCTGAAAAACAGCTAAAAATTAAAAGTGGATTTTTTCTCAACAGAGTTAACATTTCTGCCAACCAGATGATTATTGGTAACAGCAAAGATGTCAACAACAGACACGTACGGTTTGGCTCCATTACAAGTTCGGGAAAGGGCTCTAATAGACACTGTACTTATATGGCTTCTCCATAGGAAATGTATTGTGAAAATTTTGATTGGCCGTAGATATTATGTCAAACATTTGAATAACAAAATTTTGAAATATTTTTAGCGGATCAAGCAGTGCTGCAAATGAGCCAAATTTCAAGATCGTGTGTAATTGCATCCATGAGTTATTAAATGTTTTTGAGGGTTCAGCTCAACGCGAACATACTATAGTGTTGGTGCTTTGGGGTTAATATCTAGTGATACGTCATCTTACTTCGAAAGCTAAGTCTGCCATTTTCATAGATTCCAACTTTTCAAAGAATTGTACTGTTTAGAACTACTTCTATTAAGACGGTACATGAACATTTGACTGTTTATTTTTGGTTTAGTCCTAAGTTCTTAGTTAGAACTAGGCACCATGTATCTAAACATGTACCAGCATGTATAACATTTCGCTGAGTTTAATTAAAATAATAACAAATATTATTAGTGTACCAGCCAAATTTGTTGCATATAATCTGTAGATATTGATGTACAGTATTATAATCCTTTTGGATTGTAAATGACACACAATCTAACCTTATCAACATTTCTATTGTAGTAACCAACAGCATCCCATGTTACAATGAGCAAATTAGTAATTCTCTTTGATCTAGGGAAAGCTGCTTTTATTTCACAGGTAGCCCTTGCAACTAGATTAGGATCAGTAGTCTGACGATAGTGCACATTTCCAGTTCCTCTAATATCAACATCAGCCCAAAATGGTGCAATGATTTTAATAGCAGCATTTAGTGGTAATGGGCTGGAAGAGAATGCATTGAAACTTCTATCAAGACTAATAACTCCATTAGCATTCACCTGAAGAGCAAATGAGTACCAGTGTCAAATTTTATAACACACAGATGTTTAAGTAGAGTGACATAGTGCACTTTGTGATACAATCATGAAACTTTCCACATAAATTGCACTACTTATTACCATTGCAGATTTGACCTTTGGAACTTTTGCACTAAAAATTCATTATTGTTTATTTACCTGAGGCATTATTTTACATAGTTAAAACATAGTTTCAAATCAAAGGCAAAACAACTTCATTTTATGTGAAACCAATAATTGGTCATTTCATTCCAAAGTTATGTATTAGCCATGAACTTGCTGATTAGTAATTTACACCCCCAAGGGAGATAACTTTAAAGAATTTTGTTACTAACTGTAACTTTGGAGTGGAATAAGATTTTTATTTCACACAAAAGTCATGTTGTATCTTGTAGATCAATATTTTAATTTGAAACCATGCTTTTGACATTACAAAAGAAAGAATGCCTCAGGACGACAAATACAAAAGTGATGAAATTTCAATGCAAAAATCACTGTAAAGGTCTCAAAGGTTAAATCTGTGATGGCACTATATCAAAATGCCAAATTTTTGACCATGGCACCCTATTTTTTAACAGTCATGGTATAATTTCTAGCCCTTATAAAAACTTTATAATCTAACAATAGTATTAATGCACAGAATAGTACTATTATCATACAGTATGATACAGTAGTACTCTATAGTAGGGATCAAACAAAATTAGCCTCATTTTTTTCTTTATATTATATCAGTTCGACAAGACCGGTTAGGTATCAAAAATTCCTTCAGAGTCTTTCAGCATATGTGACCAGATTTTACAAAACCGATCCAAATTGCACATCACGCAAAATCATAGTAACATTACCAGTGGATAGCTACACTATCGTACTACTAGTTTTGACCCTCAGTACTACTCAAAGTTGCGGTTGTTTCTTGTCAAGGTACAGGTCTGTCTACAAAACTTCCATCAGAAATGACCAGTTGGTACATTTTCTACTAAAGTATGACTAACCATCTGAACACCAGTATTTATGTTCAATCGCGTCTGCTTGTTCCTCAAACAAAAGTAGCAATGGAAGAGTGATATTCTGGATCAACTGTTATTATACACAAAAATAATATCTAATCCAAAACAGCCAAGCTGTAAAAAAAGAGTGCGGCCCTCAAAAAGGCTATGGTGAAAAAAGATGTGAAATCCAAGGTGGCGGCCAAGAAATGGCTGTGATGGTAGGTTAATGGTAAAAATTTTAATAACAACAATTCAGGTGAATTTTGTGCCGCTGGTCTTGGCACAAAATTCACCTGAATTGTTGTTATTAAAATTTTTACCATTAACCTACCATCACAGCCATTTCTTGGCTGCCACCTTGGATTTCACATCTTTTTTCACCATAGCCTTTTTGAGGGCCGCACTCTATTTGTACAGCTTGGCTTTTTTGGATTAGATTTCACTTCTTTTTGTATTTGTATACCCCAAAGCTGGCCTATGGACAGCTTTGGGGCTTTATAAACCAATTTTTTTCTTTTCCACAGGAAAGAAGAAAAGATGAAGCATATGAATACTTTAAATATTTGATTTTATCAATAAATGTACAAATTATATAATTATATACTAGACATATTGAAAAATTTAAATTTAAAATAAGAAATAGGGATCGCTGAAAAAAGCCACAAAACAAGAAGGGATCGCTGAAAAAAGCCACGAAACAAAAAGGGATCGCTGGGGTGGTAATGTAAACCACAAATCCCTATTTTGATTTTTTATACTCAAATGGAACATTTATAGAGAGTCAAAATAGGGATTTGTGGTTTACATTACCACCCCAGCAATCCCTTCTTGTTTCGTGGTTTTTTTCAGCGATCCCTTCTTGTTTCGTGGCTTTTTTCAGCGATCCCTATTTCTTATTTTAAATTTTTAATATGTCTAGTTTGTGTACTTTTTTCCAAATCCATTTATGGATTATAAGTTAATTGGCACATTAGTGTAGTAAGCTAACAGAGATTCCTCAGTTTGAAAGGTTAGCTCATTAACTAGATATCTTAACGCAGTATTAATTTTGTATTTATAGAGAGTCAAAATAGGGATTTGTGGTTTACATTACCATCCCAGCGAAATTTTTAATATGTCTAGTTTGTGTACTTTATTCCAAATCCATTTACGGATTATAAGTTAATTGACACATTAGTGTAGTAAGCTAACAGAGATTCCTTGGTTTAAAAGGCTAACTCATTAGATATGTTAATGCAATATTAATTTTGTAATCTATGATAAAGACTGTATGTTCATCCTGATTCATTTGTACACACACAAAATATAAGGCAGGATACGTTAATTCCTAGTCTATACTCAGTGTTTGAGCCATCATCGTCACACTTGGTGCCATCGCTGAAAACACACTGCTATATGAGCTACCTACCTGTCAGAAGAATTACTGATTGTGCACCTATCATACAGGAAACAGTGTTGATGACGGCACAGGAGACTTGAAGAAGAACAAGATGTCTTAGGTGTTATTCTAACAGAAGGACAAGAATGAAACTCTATGATACAAGTTATAAGAATGGTAACTGTTAGTGTTATAATTCCTGTAGAGTCCAATTTTTTTTCATAAATTTTCATGTGATACAACGATGCATACATCAAGCACGTGCATTATAGGTGTAGAGTTGTCTAGCAGAATAGGTAGTGAAGAGATAGCTATACATTGTAGCTGTAGCGCTATTATTGTAGCGATGACGCTTTACAACACCTTTGTATAAATGCATGTGTGAACAGGGCTGAATACAGCAGCAACATTGTGAGCTGGTATTAATCAAGCTAAATAGGAGATGGCTAAGCTTGGCCGAAAAGTCTTCCTATGCCGGTGTCTGTATGTACAAATCACAATGTCCCAGTGGCGTAGCCAGTCTTACATGATTACCAGGGATTTGGCAGTCATTATCCATACATGCAGGAGTACTTTAAACTGACATATTGAGTTCCAATTGCTAGGACTTAGACTGGGTTCTAGCCCTGGAAAGCCTAGGTGTAGCCTGCTAGCAACAGTGTGTCAAAAAGTGGAACACCATAGGTATAGTCAGCAAAGTCTGGTTAGCATGCATGTGGTCATAGCTAAATGTTTGCAACTGTCAATATCACTAGCTGATCGAAGAATGTGCTAGAATATGTACACAGTAGCTAGTTACAGTGACATAAGTACAGTAGCACACAATCCTCCCATATAAGACTGTCAGGCTTCACACTCTGTAAGTTGTTTATGACATGGATACCATATGGGAGGGTTGTTGATGATATGTGGTTAGACCACAAAATATTTTTAAATGGTAGAGTTGTAATAAACACCCCACCCAACCTTTTTTGCATGTGAAAAGCAGCCATGATATCAGCGCTACCATTTATCTTCCACCTATAATGGACAAACAAAGCACTTACTGTGATGGCTAGAAAGAAGAATAAACTGGATGCACACTTAAACAGCTTCTCGTAGCGAAGACAGGCAGCTCACTAGAGACCCTATTATGGTGATCTTGTAAGGTAAAAGAGTGCTGCACAACTTCAATCTACCATCTATTAACGTTATAAAGACTATAGTCGAACAATACGCATCCCTGAGCACACAAGATCTCGTAATTTTGTTCTTCTATGGCTTCTTACGTATACGGAACAGCAGGAAATGGCGAAGAAGAACTTAGAAATTTATCGAGGTGGAGGCCGGTTAGCGATCTGTGGAGTACGGGTTAATTAATGGGTCATGGACACGCGGAAGGACTCAGTGAGTAAGGCTGTGTAGTTTTTATCACGAAAAATGGAAGCCTTGGAGTGAAACAAAATAATAATAATCATGAACCACGATAGTGGGTTCATAATAGAGAGGTTCATAATAGAGATCGCCCATGTTTTTTGCGAAAACTCTAATAGAATGCACGCCTAAAAACTACCTTGGAAAGCATCCTCCAACTCAAAACAACCCTCTGGTGGTTATTTGCAATGAGTATAGGTCCACTAGTAAGTATCAAGTGAAAAGGAAACAGTATGTGTAGCTATTTGAGACAAAACTGAAATTTGTCGTTTTGTTCATATCATGAACCACGATAGTGGGTTCATAATAGGTGTTTTTTGCAAAAACTCTAATAGAACGCATGCCTAAAAACTACCTTGGAAAGCATCCTTCAACTCAAAACCACCCTCTGGTGGTTATTGCAATGAGTATTGGTCCACTAGTAAGTATCAAGTGAAAAGGAAACAGTATGTGTATTTGGGACAAAACTGAAATTTGCCGTTTTGTTCATATTATTATTGTCATAATATTATTTTGTTTCACTCATGTACAGCAAAAGTTATCCACTTTTTCGCCCTAAAAACTATATAGCCATGCTTACTGAGTCCTTCCGCATGTCCATGACCTATTAATAAGCCCGTATTCCACAGATCGCCACCCACCCTACACCTCGAAAATTTTCTAAATTCTCTTTGCCATTACAGCAGCTCCGTATACTAAAGAAGCCTTATAACAATAAAATTACAGGATTCTATTGTGTGAGCTTCTTTGGGTTTTGTTGCAACAGCACTTCTTAGACTTAGAAGATCGCACATAGCGTCTCTGCGTGGTGAGTGTAGTCTACTTCTTCCTGTAAGCGCGCGGTCGCAATTCGCTACGAGCGACCATACAAGCGCTCTCTCAGAGACATAAAGAAGTGATAGCGCTGACACCAGAGATTATTCATTGTTATGAATATAGTTTCTATAAACCATATTTCCTTTCCACGTAAAGCCTAAAGTTGGGTGGAGTCAGTATTATAATGTTAATTAAAATATTCGTGAGTGCCATAATTGTCTAACCACATTGTGTAAACAACATGGCTTCATGCTGTTGATAATCCATGGTTCACAATAGGCATTGCAGCTATACACAGTACCTGACTGTTGTTATGAATGATGTGTGTGCATGCACAATAGCTTCAGACCTTCAGTGCTGGTCACTGTAAAGTGTTAATAACACATAATTTTTATGGGAAGTCATGCATTCATATACACTTCAACATAGATTTCTTCACTGTGGTATACTCAATGAATACAATACTCACATGAACAACAAACTCTAGCTACACAAACTATATTGTACGTAGCATTATATTATCATTTATATTACTGTGCACCAGTGAGCCAATGTTGTAGTCCATGCACCCATGGAAAATCTGTACATGATTCTTATTGTGTACGGTCTTGGCTGAAATAATAAATGCACAGCCACTGAATATTTTAACTTATAATTATATGCTTGTCACAGTTCCATGTCTTCAATTGTCTTATGGCAGGTATATATGTGACCGGGCCTGCGATAATAGGGCATGTGGGCACATGATTTTTGCCTACTTTTTCACACTTTCATCACTCATAACTTTTTGTACCATTATGCTATGGCATTGCAAGTTTCAGCTCGTGGTAAGCATTTAATTGGCATCATGTTGCAAGTTACAGAATGGAAATACACTTTTCCAGTACTAAGATATCCCCTGTAGAGTGATGGGGTGTAGTTTGTGCCCACATGCCCTATTTTCGCAGGCCTGGTCACATATAGCTCAGTATCATACCATTTGGTGTGTGTATATTCATGAACACTGCATTAGGATGCTAATGTGAGTAAGAGACTAGAGTCCTGACACATGTAGTAAGACAAGTTAGACAACAGCTGCTCACTGTTGTGTGTAATGTATAGTCTTGTCCACAGCCAATAGCAGTCAGGTAAATACTCTAATAATGCAGTCAAGTGTGTCTGATAACAACAAAGCTTACATTGAACTTGACAGCCACTAAATGTAAACTGCTCTACGTATCTACAACAATTATCATTATCAATAAAACAAAACCATTACTGGATTAATAAAAAGTACACAAACTAGATCAATAAAGAAATGGAAATTTTAAAATGGGAATAGGGATTGCTGAAAAAAGCCACCAAACAAGAAGGGATCGCTGGGATGGTAATGCAAAGCACAAATCCCTATTTTGGCTCATTTTAAAATGACTCAGGGGAGCATGTAAATAAATATTTATGACAGAGAGTCAAAATAGGGATTTGTGGTTTGCATTACCACCCCAGCGATCCCTTCTTGTTTGGTGGCTTTTTTCAGCGATCCCTATTCCCATTTTAAAATTTCCAATTTTTTATTGATCTAGTAATATTATGAATAATAATATGAACAATTCGCGTAAAATTCACAATTTTTAAATGTTTCTAAATTTCATCTAGACCATTTTTACTACTATATCACCATTTGTCTGAGTTCAGTATTTGATAATAAGCCTTCTGAGTGTTGTTTTGTGCTTGAGTATGCTTTCTAAGGCTGGTTTTAGGTGACAGCTCTATTAGGATTTTTAAAAATTCCACTGCGATCCCTATTATGAACCCACTATCGTGGTTCATGATATATATATATATATATTTATAGAACTTCGCGTGGGCGAGATCAAAGGAAAAGTGTACTTTAAATTTCATAAAGTACACTCTCAGCCAGCCAACTGCTTCATCAACCACAAAGAATGCTTTTATTGCACCGTAAAGAGTGCTTTATTGAATGAATAAAGCACTCTTTGCAGTGCAATAAAGCACTCTTTGTGGGCAATAAAACACAGTTGCCCACGTGCCTTAGTGTAGGCTAATAGCCTACGGGGCTCGTGCCAGTACGACTAATCACTCAAGCCCGTGAAGACTGATAGCCTCGCCACGCTGAGTGATCAATCACCCCAGCCAATACGAGTTCCACCACTGGATTGCTTTTATAGACATACCTAAATGCTTCGATAATGGGTGGGAGAAGGTTACGTTGCTGTTACGTTTGTTAATGTAAATGGACAAGTCTTGGAGATATCATGGAAATACTTCACCATGTGACTCACAATAGAATCGATTGTGGGTTGCGAGCAAAACCTGCCAAAAAACGTGATGAACATCTACTATGCCAAACTATGGTGAAATACGTGTGAGTTACTTTGTTAAACTAGTTCGTGCAACACTTGTTAATTACGAGTGCCTAGTGTATGGTGAAGCTACACGACTAGAAAGTTCCATAAATCATTTAAAAGATAGCCGCGAGTGCTATATGAAAAATAAATTACGAGGCACGCGGCCGAGATGCTAATAAAGCACGAGGCGAAGCCGAGTACTTTATTAGCATCGAGGCCAAGCGCCTCGTACTTTACTTTTAATATAGCACTTGCAACTATGCTTTAACATATACATCAAGACAGATGATAGTGTGTCGTGCGGCCCAAGAAGCCGGCGCGCCACACCATGAGTATATCAAGACACACGATAGAGTGTCGTGCGGCACAAGAAGCCGGCGCGCCACACTGTGAGTATATTGACAGGAAGAAAGAAAACGTCATTTTCACACATTTGTATCTCGGTGATACCTCATCCGATTGGAACCAAATTTGCTGCAGAGTTGCCCGCCAGCTAGGGGAGTCTACCTTCCAAATTTGAAGGAAATCACTCAAGCCATTTCCGAGATATGAGTGGCCAAAGTTTCGTTTTTTTTCTTCTTGGTTTTTTTTCTTCTTCTTTGTCTTTTCGCACACTTGCAAAATTGCTATAAAACGCAAACGCGTACTCCGATCGCCTTGAAATTTGGCACACAGAAGAGGAGTACAAAGGCGAATCCTAGAATCAAATTTGGTGCAAATCCGATGAATGATTCAGGAGTTATGACCGATTATTCGCGTAAAACAAGATCGATTTGTTGTCACGCCTACAGGGTAAACCGCTTCATGGAATGAGTTGAAAATTGCTATGTAGATGGAATAACCATCGTAGGAGTGCCTTTTGGTGGTTTGAAAGGAATCAAGATAAAGACCACGGAGATATGACACAAAACCCAACCTGTGTCACAATTACGCGATCGATTTTTAGGAATAAAAAAGTATGTTTTCACCCCTACTAGGCAAACCGCTTAGAGCAATGAGCTGAAAATCGGTGTATAGCTGGAATAATCTTCATTGAAAGTCCTTGCAGTAGTATAGAAGAATTGGATTACAAACCACTGAGATATGATTCGAAAGCCAACTCCGTGTAGCAATTGCGAGATCGAGATACTCTAATAGAACAGTCACCCTAATAGAGCATTCAGCTAATTTATTTACTCCATTATAGAATTCTATTACCATATTCTGTAGGGAGTTCAGCTGCAAACAGTTAATCTTATAGACAGTTCAGCAAGAAGCAAGTCACTCTATAGAGAGTTCAGCTACAAATATATCGCTGTAGTGATTCATAACATTGCAAGTCACACTGAAGAGAGTTCAGCTATAAACAAGTCATGCACCCTGTAGAGCGTTCGGCTACACTCTCTAGAGAATTCAGCTACAAACAAATCACTGTGGAGAGAGTTCAGCTACAAAGAAACTATCCTGTAAAGAGTTCATCTATACAAACAAGTTACCCTATAGAGATCACCTGCAAACAAGTAACCCTGAAGAGAGTTCAGCTACAGACAAGTCACTTTATAGTTTATACAGTGTTCAGCTACAAGTAAGTCACTCTGTTGAGAATTCAGCTACAAATAAGTTACTCTGTAGAGAATTCAGCTACCACCAAGTCACTCTGTAAAGAATTTTGCTACAAACAAGTCACCGTGTAGAGAGTTCAGCAACCAAAATACTACTCTGTAAAGAGTTCAGCTATAAAAACAAGTTACTCAGTAGAGAGATCAGCTAGAAACAAGAGAGAGTTCAGCTAGAAGAAGTCACCCTGTAGAGAACTCAGCTGCAAAGAAACCCTGTAGAGAGATCAACTACAAACAAATCACCCTGCAGAGCATTCAGCTATAAACAAATCACCCTGTAGAAAGTTCAGGTACAAACAAATCACCCTATATACAGTTCAGTTACAAAAAAATCACTCTGTAGAGAGTTCAGCTACAAATAAGTTATGCTACAGTGAGATCAGTTTGAAACAAGATGTTTCAGCTACATACTTGTAGAGAGTTCAACTATGAACAGATCATCCTGTAGATAGTTCAGCTAGATAGATACAAGTCACCCTATAGAGAGATCAGCTAGAAGAAGTCACCTTGTAGAGAGATCAGCTAGAAAAAGTTGCCTTGTAGAAAGTTCAGTAACAAAGAAACCATCCTGTAGAGAGTTCAGCTACAAACAAATCACCCTGTAGAGAGTTCAGCTGCAAACAAATCACCCTGTAGAGAGTTCAGCTACAAACAAATCAACCTGTAGAGAGATCAGCTCGAGGAAGTCATCTCGTAGAGGGATCAGCTAGAAACAAGTCACCTTGTAGAGAGTTCAGGTACAAAGAAACCACCATGTAGACAGTTCAGCTGCAAACATATCGCCTGTAGAGAGTTCACACAGCTAGAAACAAATCACCCTGTAGAGAGATCAGCTAGAAGAGGTCACCTTGTAGAGAGTTCAGCTACAAAGAAACCATCATGTAGAGTTCAGCTGCAAGCAAATCACCCTGTAGAGCGTTCAGCTACAAAAAGATCACCCTGTAGAGAGATCAGCTAGAAGAGGTTACCTTGTAGAGACTCCAGCTACAAAGAAACCATCATGTAGAGAGTTCAGCTGCAAACAAATCACCTTGTAGAGAGTTCAGCTACAAAGAAACCATCATGTAGAGAGTTCAGCTGCAAACAAATCACCCTGTAGAGTGTTCAGCTACAACGAAACCACCATGTAGAGAGTTTAGCTGCAAAAAAATAGCCTGTAGAGAGTTCAGCTAGAAACAAATCACCCTGTAAAGAGATCAGCTAGAAGAGGTCACCTTGTAGAGAGTTCAGCTACAAAGAAACCGCCATGTAGAGAGTTTAGCATCAAACAAATCACCATATAGAGAATTCAACTACAAACAAATCGCCCTGTAGAAGGATCAGCTAGAAGAGGTCACCTTGTAGAGAGTTCAGCTACAAAGAAACCATCATGTAGAGAGTTCAGCTACAAAGAAATCACCTTGTAGAGAGTTCAGCTAGAAGAAGTCACCTTGTAAAGAGTTCAGCTACAAAGAAACCACTTTGTAGAGAGTTTAACTGCAACAAATCACCAGTAGAGAGTTCAGCTAGAAACACATCATCCTGGAGAGAGATCAGCTAGAAGAGGTCATCTTGTAGTGAGTTCGGCTACAAAGAAACCACCACATAAAGAGGTCAGCAGCAAATAAATCACTTGTTGAGAGTTCAGCTACAAACAAATCCCCCTGTAGAGGGATCAGCTGGAAGAAGTCACCTTGTAGAGAGTTCAGCTACAAAGAAACCATCATATAGAGAGTTCAGCTACAAAGAAATCACCCTGTAGAGTGTTCAGCTAGAAGAAATCACCTTGTAGAGAGTTCAGCTACAAAGAAACCATCATGTAAAGAGTTCAGCTACAAACAAATCACCCTGCAGAGAGTTCAGCTACAAAGAAACCATCATGTAGAGAGTTCAGCTACAATGAAACCACCATATAGAGAGTTTAGCTGCAAACAAAGAACCTGTAGAGAGTTCAGCTAGAAACAAATTACCCTGTAGACAGATCAGCTAGAAGAGGTCACCTTGTAGAAAGTTCAGCTACAAAGAAACCATCATGTAGAGAGTTCAGCTGCAAACAAATCACCCTGTAGAGAGTTAAGCTGCAAACAAATCACTCTGTAGAGAGTTCAGCTAGAAGAAGTCACCTTGTAGAGAGTTCAGCTACAAAGAAACCATCATGAAGAGAGTTCAGCAACAAAGAAACCACCATGTAGAGAGTTTAGCTGCAAACAAATCACCTGTAGAGAGTTAATCTAGAAACAAATCACCCTGTAGAGAGATCAGCTAGAAGAGGTCACCTTATAGATAGTTCAGCTACATTTCAAGTCACCCAGTAGAGAGATCAGCTGCAAAAGAATATCCTGTGGGAAATAATGGGCATGTAATAAATATATGTATATAATCTGTATAATTACTAATAAAATCATAAATAATTGAAGTATTAAATATCTTCTTTAAGTTCTTTTCTTCTTCCTGTGGTAAAGAAAAAAACATATGGGTTAAAAAATCCCCAAAGCCGGCCATTGGCCAGCTTTGCAGTATACAAATACAAAAAGAAGTGATATCTAATCAAAAACAGCCAAGCTGTAAAAAAAGGTGCGGCCCCCAAAAAGGCCATGATGAAAAAAGATGTGAAATCCAAGGTGGCGGCCAAGAAATGGCTGTGATGGTAGGTTAATGGTAAAAATTTTAATACCGACAATTCAGGTGAATTTTGTGCCACTTGGTTTTGGTACCAAATTCACCTGAATTGTCGTTATTAAAATTTTTACCATTAACCTACCATCACAGCCATTTCTTGGCCGCCACCTTGGATTTCACATCTTTTTTCATCATGGCCTTTTTGGGGGCCGCACCTTTTTTACAGCTTGGCTGTTTTTGATTAGATAATACATATCAAGACACACGGTAGTGTGTCGTGCGGCCCAAGAAGCCGGCACGCAATACCCGTGTGTATATTGACAGGAAGAAAGAAAACGCAATTTTCGCACCTCCGTAGCTCTATGCTTCCTTGATGAAACAAGGCGAATTGTTCCGTGGACACGCTCTCCAACTTCAGCACCCCACATTCCAAATTTGAGTGAAATCGCTTCAAGCGTTCCCGAGATATGCGACTTCAAAAATTGGCTTAGTTTCTTGGTTTTTTTTCTTCTTATTTTCTTCCTCTTTTCGCACTCTTACAAAAACTGCTATAAAACGCGAATGCCATATCTAATCGACTTGAAATTTGGCACACAGAAGGAGGGTATATAGGCGCATTTCTGTACCAATGTTGGCTGAAATACGATAAACAGGCAAAGAGTTATGAGCTATTATTCACGAAAGATGACACCAATATGTTATCACGCCTACAGGGTAAACCGCGTATGGGAAGAAGCTGAAAATCGGTGGGTGAATAGGTTAACTATTGAACCTCAAACCTTTTGTAGTTTGAAAGAAATTGAGCTAAAAACTAGGAAGATACAACGAAAAAACAAACAGTGTGTAACAAATACGCAATCGAGATTAGCTAATAAAAAACGACTACTTGCCACAACTACCAGATAAACCGCCAGGGAGAATGCTTTAAAAATCGCTGTACAGATGGAGTAATCATCTTAGAAAGACTCTTCAATGGTGTAGAAGAATCAGACTTAAAGCCACGGAGTTATAACACGAAATCCAACTTGGTGTAGCAAGTGCGAGATCGAGATACTCTAATAGAGCAGTCAACCTAATAAAGCAGTCACCCTAAAGAGAATTCAAGAGATCAGTTAGAAACAAGTAACCTGTATAGAGATCAGCTACAAACAAGTCACCCTGTAGAGAGATCAGCCACAAACAATTTACCTTGTAGAGAGATCAGATAGAAGGAGTTACCTTGTAGGGAGTTCGTGCAACTATAGAAAGAGACAGTTCAGCTAGAAGAAATCACCTTGTAGAGTTCAGCTACAAAGAAACCACCATATAGAGAGTTCAGCTACAAACAAATCGTCCTGTAGAGAGATCAATAAAAGAAGTTACCTTGCAGAGAGTTCAGCTACAAAGAAATCAAAGTTCAGCTACAAACAAATCGCCCTATAGGGAGATCAGCTAGAAGAAGTTACCTTGTAGAGAGTTCAGCTACAAAGAATCCATCATGTAGAGAGTTCAGCTGCAAACAAATCACCTGTAGAGAGTACAGCTACAAACAAATCTCCCTATAGAGAGATCAGCTAGAAGAAGTATCCTTGTAGAGGGTTCAGCTACAAACAAATCACCCTGTAGAAAGATCAGCTAGAAGAAGTCACCTTGTAGAGAGTTCAGTTACAAAGAAACCACCATATAGAGAGTTCAGCTACAAACTAGTGACCTTGTAGAGAAATCAGCTAGAAGAAGCTACCTTGTAGAGAGTTCAGCTACAAAGAAACCATTCTGTAATGAGCTCAGCTGCAAACAAATCACCTATACAAAATTCAGCTACAAACAAATCACCCTGTACAGAGATCAGCTAGAAGAAGTTACCTTGTAGAGAGATTAGCTACAAAGAATCCATAATGTAGGGTGTTCAGCTGCAAACAAATCACCTGTAGAGAGTTCAGCTACAAACAAATCTCCCTATAGAGAGATCAGCTAGAAGAAGTATCCTTGTAGAGAGTTCAGCTACAAACAAATCACCCTGTAGAAAGATCAGCTAGAAGAAGTTATATTGTGGAGAGTTCAGCTACAAAGAAACCATCATGTAGAGAGTTCAGCTGCAAACAAATCACCTGTAGAGTTAAGCTACAAACAAATCTCTCTGTAGAGAGATCAGTTAGAAGAAGTTTCCTTATAGAGTTCAGCTACAAACAAATCACCCTGTAGGAAGATCAGCTAGAATAAGTCACTTTGTAAAGAGTTCAGTTACAAAAAAACCACCATGTAGAGAATTCAGTTACAAACTAGTGACCCTGTAGAGACATCAGCTAGAAGAAGTTACCTTGTAGAGAGTTCAGCTACAAAGAAACCATCATGTGGAGAGTTCAGCTGCAAACAAATCACCTGTAGAGAGTTCAGCCACAAACAATCACCCTGTAGAAAGATCAGCTAGAAGAAGTTACCTTGTAGAGAGTTCAGTTACAAAGAAACCACCATGTAGAGAGTTCAGCTACAAACTAGTGACCTTGTAGAGACATCAGCTAGAAGAAGTTACCTTGTAGAGAGCTCAGCTACAAAGAAACCATTCTGTAAAGAGCTCAGCTGCAAACAAATCACTTATACAGAATTCAGCTACAAACAAATCAGAGATCAGCTAGAAGAAGTTATCTTGTAGATAGTTCAGCTACAAACAAATCACCCTGTAGAGAGATCAGCTAGAAGAAGTTACCTTGTAGAGAGTTCAGCTACAAAGAAACCATCATGTGGAGAGTTCAGCTGCAAACAAATCACCTGTAGAGAGTTCAACTACAAACCAATCTCCGTGCAGAGAGATCAGCTAGAAGAAGTTTCCTTGTAGAGAGTTCAGCCACAAACAAATCACCCTGTAGAAAGATCAGCTAGAAGAAGTTACCTTGTAGAGAGTTCAGTTACAAAGAAACCACCATGTAGAGAATTCAGCTACAAACTAGTGACCCTGTAGAGACATCAGCTAGAAGAAGTTACCTTGTAGAGAGTTCAGCTACAAAGAAACAATCATGTGAGAGTTCAGCTACAAACAAATCACCTATACAGAATTCACAGCTACAAACAAATCACCCTGTAGAGAGATCAGTTAGAAGAAGTCACCTTGTAGAGAGTTCAGCTACAAAGAAACCACCATATAGAGAGTTCAGCTGCAAACAAATCACCCTGTAAAAAAAATCAACTACAAACAAATCACCCTGTAGAAAGATCAGCTAGAAGAAGTCACCTTGTAGAGAGTTCAGCTACAAAGAAACCATCATGTAAAGAGTTCAGCTACAAACAAATCGTCCTGTAGAGAGATCAGCTAGAAGAAGTTATATTGTGGAGAGTTCAGCTACAAAGAAACCATCATGTAGAGAGTTCAGCTGCAAACAAATCACCTGTAGAGAGTTCAGCTACAAACAAATCTCCCTGTAGAGAGATCAGTTAGAAGAAGTTTCCTTATAGAGTTCAGCTACAAACAAATCACCCTGTAGAAAGATAAGCTAGAAGAAATCACCTTGTAGAGAGTTCAGCTACAAAGAAACAATCATGTGAGAGTTCAGCTACAAACAAATTTCCTTGTAGAGAGATCAGCTACCTTGTAGAGAGTTCAGCTACAAAGAAACCATCATGTAGAGAGTTCAGCTACAAACAAATCACATTGTAGAAAGATCAGCTATAGAAGAAATCACCTTGTAGAGAGTTCAACTACAAAGAAACAATCATGTGAGAGTTCAGCTACAAACAAATTGCCTTGTAGAGTGATCAGCTACCTTGTAGAGAGTTCAGCTATAAAGAAACCATCATGTAGAGAGTTCAGCTACAAACAAATCAACCAGTTGAGAGATCAGGTAGAAGAAGTTACCTTGTAGAGAGTTCAGTTACAAAGAAACCACCATGTAGAGAATTCAGCTACAAACTAGTGACCCTGTAGAGACATCAGCTAGAAAAAGTTACCATGTAGAGAGTTCAGCTGCAAAGAAACCATCATGTAGAGAGTTCGGCTGCAAACAAATCACCTGTAGAGAGTTCAGCTGCAAACAAATCTCCCTGTAGAGAGATCAGCTAGAAGAAGTCACCTTGTAGGGAGTTCAGTTACAAAGAAACCGTCATGTATAGAGTTCAGCTACGAAGTAGTGACCTTGTAGAGATATCAGCTGAAAGAAGTTACCTTGTAGAGAGTTCAGCTACAAACAAATCACCCAGTGGAAATATCAACTAGAAGAAGATACCTTGTAGAGAGTTCAGGTACAAAGAAACCATCATGTAGAGAGTTCAGCTACAAACAAATCACCCTGTAGAAACATCAGCTAGAAGAAGTTACCTTGTAGATAGTTCAGTTACAAAGAAACGACCATGTAGAGAATTCAGCTACACACTAGTGACCCTGTAGATACATCAGCTAGAAGAAGTTACCTTGTAGAGAGTTCAGCTACAGAGAAACCATTCTGTAAAAAGCTCAGCTGCAAACAAATCACCTATACAGAATTCAGCTACAAACAAATCACCCTGTAGAGAGATTAGCCAGAAGAAGTTACCTTGTAGATACTGTAGTTCAGCTACAAACAAATCATCCTGTAGAGATCAGCTAGAAGAAGTTACCTTGTAGATAGTTCAGCTAAAAAAATTCATCCTGTACAGAGCTAAGTTAGAAGAGGTTTCCTTGTAGAGAGTTCAGCTACAAACACATCACACTGTAGAGAGATCAGCTAGAAGAAGTTACCTTGTAGATCGTTCAGCTACAAACAATTCACTCTGTAGAGAGATCAGCTAGAAGAAGTTACCTTGTAGATCGTTCAGCTACAAACAATTCACCCTGTAGAGAGAGAAGCTAGAAGAAGCCACCTTGTAGAGTGTTCAGTTGCAAAGAAACCACCATGAAGAGTTCTGTAATAAATATATGTGTAACGTATTATATATATATATATATATATTAATACAACATCAATATCGTATCCTGTAGAAAAACTCCAATAGCAGCTTGTGGTATATATTTGATATACTACAGCAAACTAACCAATAGAATTAGTATATCACTTGTACATTTGATATACGCGTCTGATTGGCTAAAATTTTTTGATAGTGTTTAGATGTTTTACCAGTTAGGCATGTCCGACTTGACAACTACTTTTACCATAGTAACCAATACTGGTTACCTAGCAACTACTTTGTTGCCTAGCAACCGTTGCTAGGTAACCACTACTGATTGTAGAAATGATTTTGACACCATAGCGATGGTTGCTAAGCAATCACCAAAAAGCATGTAACTACGTCAGGTTTACATTTTGTTGCCTAGCAACAGTTGCTATGGATTGTTGGACCAATTTTCAAGAAGATTGCAGGCTGCAACGCATGTGCATACTCCTTGAGCATGCTAATCACAAGGAATTACTTACCAGTACTAATAATGGTATAAAAACATCAGAAATTGCTGTTGCTGCTTCCAAGTGGGAGACGAGATGTTGTATTAACATATTATACTACAGATATCATGGTATTCGAAATATATACCAAAAGATATACATATTTAGGAAAGGGTGCCATAGTGCGAGGCTTCGCCTCGCACTATAGCATCTTTTCTAAGTTTGTATATCTTTTGGTATATATTTCGAATACCATGATATCTGTAGTATAACATATACATATATATATATTATATAATTTGTACATTTACTAATAAAATCAGAAATGGTTAAAGTACATCTGCTTCATCTTTTCTTCTTCCAGTGGTAAAGAAAAAAAGATATGTTTAAAAAGTCCCAAAGCTGGCCGTAGGCCGGCTTTGGGGTATACAAATACAAAAAGAAGTTAAATCTAATCCAAGCTGTAAAAAAAGAGTGCGGCTCTCAAAAAGGCTATGGTGAAAAAAGATGTGAAATCCAAGGCGGCGACCAAGAAATGGCTATGATGGTAGGTTAATGGTAAAAGTTTTAATAAGGACAATTCAGGTGAATTTTGTGCCAATTGACCAAGCGGCACCAAAATTCACCTGAATTGTCGTTATTAAATTTTTTATCATTACCCTACAATCATAGCCATTTATTGGCCGCCACCTTGGATTTCACATCTTTTTTCACCATAGCTTTATTGAGGGCCGCACTCTTTTTTTACAGTTTGGCTGTTTTGGATTAGATATTTATTACAGATCAGAACTCTACATGGTGCATGGTTTCTTTGCAACTGAACATTCCACAAGGTGAGTCCTTCTAGCAGATGTCTCTACAGGGTCACTAGTTAGTAGCTGTACTCTCTACAAGGTGACTTCTTCTAGCTGATCTTTCTACAGGGTAATTTGTTTGTAGCTGAATTATCTACAGGTGATTTGTTTGCAGCTGAACTCTGTACAGGGTAATTTCTTCTAGCTGATCCCTATACAGGGCGATTTGTTTTTAGCTGAACTCTCTACATGGTGGTTTCTTTGTAGCTGAACTCTCTACAAGGTGACTTCTTCTAGCTGAACTACGTAGTTTAACTCCCTACGAGGTAACTTCTTCTAGCTGATATCTCTATAGGGTGAATTGTTTGTAGCTTATCTCTGTACAGGTTACTAGTTTCTAGCTGATCTTTTGAATTCTTTTGAGGGTGACTGCTCTATTAGGGTGACTGCTCTATCAAGACACACGGTAGTGTGTCGTGCGGCCCAAGAAGCCCGCGCGCAACCCCGAGAGTATATTGACAGGAAGAAAGAAAACGCAATTTGCGCACCTCCATAGCTCAGTGCTGCCTTGATGAAACAAGACGAATTTTGCTGTGTACATTCCCTCCAACTTCAGCACTCCACATTCCAAATTTGAGCTAAATCGCTTCAGGCATTCCTAAGATATGCGACTTCAAAAATTGGCTTAGTTTCTTCGTTTTCTTCTTCTTCTTATTTTTCTTCCTCTTTTCGCACACTTACAAAAACTGCTATAAAACGCGAACGCGTTATCCGATTGCCTTGAAATTTGGCACACAGAAGGGGGGGTTTAAAGGCGCATCTCGGTACCAACTTTGGCTGGAATACCATAAACAGGCAAAGAGTTATGAGCGATTATTCACGAAAAATAACACCATTATGTTGTCACGCCTACAGGGTAAACCGCGCATGGGAAGAAGTTGAAAATCGGTGGGTGAATAGGTTAACTATTGAACCTCAAACCTTTTGTGGTTTGAAAAAAATCGAGCTAAAAACCAGGAAGATAAAACAACAAAACCAACAGTGTGTAACAATTACGCAATCGAGATTAGCTAATAAAAAAAACGAATACTTGCCACGCCTATCAGATAAACCTCTTGGGGTAATGCTTTGAAATTCACTGTACAGATGGAGTAATCATCTTAGAAAGGCTCTTCAATGGTGTAGAAGAATCAGACTTAAAGCCACGGAGTTATAACACGAAATCCAACTTGGTGTAGCAAGTGCGAGATCGAGATACTCTAATAGAGCAGTCATCCTAATAGAGCAGTCATCCTAATAGAGCAGTCACCCTGAACAGAATTCAAGAGATCAGTTAGAAATAAGTAACCCGTATAGAGATCAGCTACAAACAAATCACCCTGTAGAGAGTTCAGCTACAAAAAATTCACCCTGTTCAGACATTATTTATTATTTTATTTATATTTATTGTTAATCAGCAGGACCCTCCAGGGGTATAATGCTGATGTGCAATTAGATGTGTACAATTTCAATTAGTTACTTAACTATATAAGTATGTACAATTACGACAAGTTACTTAATTATATACATATGTACAATTACAATAATAAACTATAAAAATATATACAATTACGATAAGTTACTTAACTATATACATAAAAGGGGCTAATTTTTGCTTAAATTCTTCAACACAGTCAGTCTCAATAATCTCAGCATCTAATCTATTCCATTCTGGTACAGTTCTTGGGAGGAAGGAATATTTATATACATCAATTCTTGGTTGGTAAGGTACTAGTTTAAAGTTGTGTGAGTGTCGGGTCCGTAATACAGTAGATTTAAATGGGAGATAACAGTTCGGTATAATTAATAAATCATGTAGTACTTTATATAGTAAAACTAGTCTAGCTGATTTGCGACGTTCTTGTAGTGTAGGCCATTGCAAGTTTTCAAGGATGTTAGTGATGCTGTCTCTATTATTTCGTCTCCATGGTTGACCTGTGACAAAACGAGCAGCTCTATGTTGGACCATCTCTACTCGATTTATGTTGGTTTGGTGATATGGATCCCATATTGGGGAACAATACTCTAAAATAGGCAAGTCAAATTGTTTATATGCTAGCTCACGTAGATGGCTAGGACAATGCTGAAGATTTCGACATCAGTTACAAGAAGTTTTCTTGTAGAGAGTTCAGTTACAAACAAATCACCCTGTTGAAAGATCAACTAGAAGATGTCACCTTGTAGATAGTTCAGTTACAAAGAAACCACCATGTAGAGAATTCAGCTACAAACTAGTGACCCTGTAGATACATCAGCTAGAAGAAGTTACCTTGTAGAGGGTTCAGCTACAAAGAAACCATTCTGTAAAGAACTCAGCGGCAAACAAATCACCTATACAGAATTCAGCTACAAACAAATCACCCTGTAGAGAGATCAGCTAGAAGAAGTTACCTTGTAGATAGTTCAGCTACAAACAATTCACCCTGTACAGAGCTCAGTTAAAAGAGGTTTCCTTGTAGAGAGTTCAGCTACAAACAAATCACCCTGTAGAGAGATCAGTTAGAAGAAGTTACCTTGTAGATTGTTCAGCTACAAAAAATTCACCCTGTAAAGAGATCGGTTAGAAGAAGTTACCTTGTAGAGAGTTCAGCTACCAAGAAACCATCATATTGAGAATTCAGCCGCAAACAATTCACGTGTAGAGAGTTCAGCTACAAACAAATCTCCCTGTAGAGAGATCAGCTAGAAGAAGTTTCCTTGTAGAAAGTTCAGCTACAAACAAATCACCCTGTAGAGAGATCAGTTAGAAGAAGTTACCTTGGAGAGAGTTCAGCTACAAAGAAACCATTTTGTAAAGAGCTCAGCTGCAAACAAATCACCTGTAGAGAATTCAGCTACGAACAAATCACCCTGTAGAGAGATCAGCTATAAGAAGTTACCTTGTAGTTAGTTCAGCTACAAACAAATCTCCCTGTAGAGAGATCAGCTAGAAGAAATTACCCTGTAGAGAGTTCAGCTACAAAGAAACCACCATGTAGAGAGTTCAGCTGCAAAAAAATTTCCCTGTAGAAAATTCTGCCAGAAACAAATTGCCCTGTGGAAAGATCAGTTAGAAGAAGTTACCTTTTAGAGAGTTCAGCTACAAAGAAACCATTCTGTAAAGAGCTCAGCTGCAACAAATCACCTGTACAGAATTCAGCTACAAACACATCACCCTGTAGAGAGATCAGCTAAAAGAAGTTACCTTGTAGATCGTTCAACTACAAACAATTCACCCTGTAGAGAGAGCAATTAGAAGAAGTCACCTTGTAGAGTATTCAGTTACAAAGAAACCACCATGGAGATTTCTGTAATCACTATATGTGACCGGATTTGCCAAAAGGGGTCTTCCACACACATCCAATTCCGTAAACATTGGAGACCATAACTCAGTGTTCAAGTAACATATTAACCTGAAAATTTCACCATGTATTCAGCTATAGTGGTGCTCACCACTGCCCAAATTTCAAGGCAATAGCTCTTTCCAATCTGAAGTTATCAATTGTCATTGTCAGGTGTCATTGTCAATCTGAAGTTATCAATTGTCAATTGTCAGGTGGCGGCCAAGAAATGGCTGTGATGGTAGGTTAATGGTAAAAATTTTAATAACGACAATTCAGGTGAATTTTTGTGCCACTTCACAAAATTTACCTGAATTGTCATTATTAAAATTTTTACCATTAACCTACCATCACAGCCATTTCTTGGCCGCCACCTTGGATTTCACATCTTACACTTTTTTTACAGCTTAGCTGTTTTGGATTAGATTAGAGTATCTCGATCTCGCACTTGCTACACCAAGTTTGATTTCGTGTTATAACTCTGTGGCTTTACATCTGATTCTTCTACAACATTGAAGTTCCTTTCTTAGATGATTACTCCATTTGTACAGTGAATTTCAAAGCATTACCCCTAGCGGTTTCTCTGGTGGGCGTGGAAAGTAGTCGTTTTTTTTATTAGTTAATCTCGATTGCGTAATTGTTACACACTGTTGGTTTTTTCATTGTATCTTCCTGGTTTTTACCTTGATTTCTTTCAAACCGCAAAAGGTTTGAGGTTCGATAGTTAATCTATTCACCCACCGATTTTCAGCTTCTTCCCGTAAGCGGTTTACCCTGTAGGTGTGACAACATTTTGGTGTTATTTTGTGTGGATAATCGCTCATACCTCTTTGCCTGGTTATCATATTGCAGCCAAGGTTGGTACAGAGATGCGCCTTTATACCCCCCTTCTGTGTGCCAAATTTCAATGAAATCGGATATTGCGTTCGCGTTTTATAGCGGTTTTTGTAAGTGTGCGAAAAGAGGAAGAAAAATAAGAAGCAAAAACCCTAAAATTAAGCCAATTTTTGAAGTTGTATATCTTCGGAATGCTATAAGCGATTTCGCTCAAATTTGGAATGTGGAGTACTGAAGTTGGAGGGAATGTCCACAGCAACAATCGTCTTGTTTCATCAAAGCAGCACAGAGCTACGGAGGTGCGAAAATTGCATTTTCTTTCTTCCTGTCAATATACTCACGGGTGTTGCGCGCCGGCTTCTTGGGCCTCACGACACACTACCGTGTGTTTTGATTTTTGGGAAAAACAAAAAAAAATTTTTTTTGAGAAAATATATACATTTTTATATTTTATTTAATTTTTCTATCTGTATCGTTACCGTATCTCACATGCAAACTTGTGGGCACCCAAGTTCCATGTGGACATCACCCATTATGTTATAGAAGTTTTGCTGGAGATGCTCCTAAGTCACATGTTTTTGAATTTTGCCCTTGTATGCAGTGAAGAAGGGTGAGTAAAGGAAAAACTTAGCCAGTAACTGATTCCCCTGTTCATGGCAAACATGATTGTGAAAAGTACAGCTCTGTACCTCAATTAGTTGGTACATCACAACCGTTTTTGTAGGCACATGTGATATATTTTCCCTATAGACCCTTTTCAGGTATAAGCTGCTGCCATAGCAACATTGCCATTTTGGAGTACAACCTGTTTTGAAACCCTGGTAGTGTGGGGGAAAGGATATGTATAACCAGGTCAACCTTTGCCGTGGAATGCAGAAGAAGCTCTACTTCCTGGGTATTGTTTTACTCTTATAGAAAGCAATGCTACCAGGGCTGCAAAATGGGTTGTACTCCAAGATGGCGGATGTTGCTATGGCAGCAGTTCACCTGAAAGGGTCTATACTTGCTGTACAAATCAATTTTTATGTTGTTGCTACTTTGTAGGACTGTAACTCCTAAAGCTATTGGCATATGAGACCGAAACTTTGTGATTATAAATATTTAATAAACAGGAATTTGAAAAATGCACGATTGTGTCGGGTTTTCGCAGATCCAGTCACAAATAGCAATACCATACTGTATAATACTTATCTCCAATATTCCAATGTCAATTTTACCAGAGAAACTAACAGTTACAAATTTATTCCATTTCATTGTCACAAAAACACATTTCAAAGCTCTTTTCTTCCCCCAAATAGAACAAATTAATAGACCACATTTTATCTATTAGTTATATTGCTTAAATAATATTTTTAATTGCTTTGTAACTTTTCATTTTTTTGGAATTTCTTTTTGATCTGTATGTATCCTTCAAACTGAAGTTGTATAGTAATGGAAAATAATAATAATAAAAATAATACTTTCCAAACTTACCAAACAAATTGTTCAGTGGAATCATATGAAAATCAGTGTACAGATGGATTAATCACCTTAGAAAGGTCCTTCAATAATTCAGAAGAATCAGATTTAAAGCTGCAGTGTTATAACACAAAATCCAACTCAGTGCAGCAAGTGAAAGATTGAGATATTCTAATAGAGCAGTCACACTGAAGAGAGATGAGCTAGCCCTATATAGAGATTAACTACAAACAAATCACCCTGTAGAGAGATCAACTTGATCAAGACACCCAGTAGAGAGTTCACCTACATTTCCTGTAGAGATTTCAGCTAAAAACAAGTCACCATGTAGAGAGATCAGCTAGAAACAAATGACTCTGTACAGAGATTAGCTTGATCAAGTCACCCTTTAGAGAGTTCAGCTAGAAACAACTCATCTTGTAGAAATGTCAGCTTGAAACAATTTGCTCTATCAGCTGGAAGTAAATCAACCTGTAGAGAGATCAGTTGAAAACTTTACAGAGATCAGCTTGACAGAGTCACCCTGTAGAGAGTTTAACTACAATTCAAGTCGCCCTATAAAGAGTTCAACTAGAAACAAGTTACCCTGTAGAGATATCACCTGCTGAAAATAAGTCACCGTGTCGAGAGATCAGCTAGAAACAAGAGTTTAACTACACTGTACCATAATTTGCTTTATTTTCTTGCAAAAATTTTTTGTGATAAAAATTTTTGTTGTAATAATATTTTCGTATGATTTATGTGAATGACTACTCTATAAGGGTAGTTCAATCTTGTATAAAAATTTCATGCAATAAATTTTCGTACAAGTGTTTGCATACAAAAATTTAATATTTTATAATGAAAAAAAGCAAATTATGGTACATTTCAAGTCACCCTGTAGATAGTTCAACTACAAACAATGAGAGTTCAGCTACAGTTCAGTTGCGTACTAAGTAACCTTATTACTTGTGATAACAATTCATTTTATTCTACTAAATATTCAAAGATTTAGTCTGCAGACAAAAACCTATGTATACATTATTATAATTAATGACTTCTCTAGTTCAACAATTCCTGTAGTAAAAAAACAACAACTTAAAAGTAAGCACGAAAAGCCAGCTTATAGCTGGCTTTGTGGCTTATAATAGATATCCAGCCAAGCTGTAAAAAGAGTATGGCCTCCAAAAGGCCAGGGAGAAAAAAATTGTGAAATCTAAGTGGCAGCCAAGAAATTGATGTGATGGTAGATTAATGGCAAAAATTTTAATAAAAACAATTCAAGTGAATTAATACAAGTAAATTTCTTAGTGAAACTTGTGCATAAATTCACCTGAATTGCCATTATCACAACTTTTGCCTCTAACCTACCATCACAGTCATTTCTTGGCCACCACTTGGATTTCACAACTTTTTCATCCTGGAATTTTTGGGGGTCACACCCCAGCTTGGTGTTTTGGTTTACCTAACAATTACACAATTATTTTCACTCCATTAGCACATACTTACATAAGCAGTACTGCTACTCTGATTAAAGAAGATATAACTCCTGGTTAAATTTATGGGTGGTGAGCTCCCATCATCAGTTGATGGTATTTGAAAATCACTTTGAGATGATCCAAATGGAAATAACTACAAGTACACAAATAGTATTATACATATTGCATTGGTTTTTATGTATATCCACACATTTAGTGCACATGTACACTAAATTAGTGCAAAATAATTAATAGAGATTGGTGAAATAAACAACAACAACAAATGAACATGTGTCAAACAAGTCAGCATGTTAAACTGTGCTAAAACTATGATGAGTATGGCAAACCAATTAAAGCCTAATATTTAGAATTTTTGCACACAGACCTCTATTTAGACTCAATGGATATGGTACATACACATACTCTGTCTGATGTTGACATATAATATTATACCATTGATTAAAAATTTAGAAAAGTATATACGCTGAGACTGCTGCTACACAATAACCCCATATATATATTGGCTATCGTTTGCTAGAATATACAGTATAGCTGTCTAAAATACAGTATGCATTATAATGGAGCAATTGCCCATTCCTGATTTATAGAACTTATATCCATTGCAGGGGCGGATCTAGGATTTCAGAAGGGGGTTGTTAACATGGACATTTATATATGTGGTAAGAAAGCTGATACAACTAGTCTATCTAGGGGGGGGGGGGGGGGGGTCTGGGGTATACCCCCACAGGAAAAGTTTGCAATTTTGGCCTATTGAGATCGAATTTGGTAGTAATTTTGAGTGAAAAATGATGTCATTTTGTTTATGTGATACTATTATTCCCCTACAGCTTGTCAACTGAAGGGCACAGCCATGTAGCTAAAATTCATCTTAGACTAACATCGTAAAGGACTAGTAATGGAAACATATGGGTATCAGCTGTACATAATCAAATTTAATGTTTTGAAGTATAGCATAATTTACAGACTCATGGCTCAAACTACATTAGCTGTCCAAACAGTAGAGACGAGTGGAGAGGGCAAGTAGACTGACTCACCAGTGTGTGGAGTGCATGTGCACTCAGTGCATGTGCACTCAGTGCATGTGCACTCAGCTGTATAGAATTCCCCTGCTAGGGGCACTCTAGATCTGGTGGCATATATACTCCCTGACCCTCTGGAAATTTTTGGAAAATGGCTATCACAACATTGAATCTATAAACTATTTTTAACCAAATGTGGGTACAAGATGAATGAGTTCAGTTGGAAGTAATTTTAATTAAAAAAACAGAACTATATAATGTTTCTTGTTACTGGATTTTAAGAAATTGTATAATAGAGGCTTGTCAAAGAGAATAAAGATGGTAAGTAAGGCCAAGTAGAATATTTAACAGACAAGATTGACATTATATCCACTGTTCTGTGGTACAGGTTGCTATTTGAATCCAACTTTAAATGATGGATCCATCCATCACCATAATTGTTTTACAACTAGTCTACAAATACAAGCTGTAGCTAAAGTCTTTGAGCAGGCTGTAGGACCAGGTTCCCTACAGACCTTCAGCACAAGTGCTGTAAAGCATTAATAAAAAAATAAATAAATAAATAAACAAATAGTCTTTGGCCATGGCAAACCCTTTTTCACCACACAATGATCATGACAACATAAATGCTGCAGTATCTTTTAAGCATAAGTTGAGCTGCAAGGGATTTGATAGTGCAAACTCCAGAAGCTACTAGATTTAGACAAATGTAGTATGGGATTTTATCAAGTAAGGGAAGCAAAAGCGAACAGCTCTCAGATGTTGCAGCCTTATGAATGTACTTTTTCATGTAATGCTAAGAAATTCACTATTATTATATAAGACTATTGTTTTACTTGCAAGAGAAACATTTAAACCCAAGAACCAAGTTTGTGCAGAGCCTAAAAAAATTAAACTGTTTGACAGAAAGGTTATTAATTTTTTTCAATTAATGATGTTTTATACAATTTATAGTACATTAAAGGTATAAATCTTTTACCTAAAGTGATTGGTATCTGGCAGGATGTTTAATACAATGGTGAGGGTAACAGTGCACAGGTCTAGAAGAACAGGTTTAATTTCAGCTTAAACTCTGGTAATTTCTTAAAAATTATAGTTTTAATAATGGATGTTCTATTAGAGTAGTTGACTGTTCTATTAGAGTAATTCGGATTTAGTAGCTTCTAAGGTAAGGCTTACTCCAGAAGTATAATTTTGAACCCCTCTTAGTAATTCTTGGATAAGATTAGCTATTCCCCTTGCTCTTTCCATCTTTTCATTGCCCATACATGTGTATAAAATGCAACTGCACCTGTACTACAGCTTTTCTAGAAGCTTCCTAACTTGCTCATTATAAAATTTTGGAGGAGATGCTTCAGCCCCCTAAGCCCCCCCCCTAAATCCGCCCTTGTATTGAGTCAGAATGGAGATGCACTATGTACGTAACAGTTTTGATCTTACTAAAGGCAGTGTATAGTACACTGTGGTCAGTGTGTATTTTGGTTCCTAGTAGCAATTATACAGTTCATATAAGTAAATAATCACAATATGTAAGTCAAGCAGGCAGCGGTAGGCAACAACAACATTGTAGCTCTGCCATGAACTGATACTGTGGTTAAAAATGATAGGGTTTGTACAGGAATAAACTGGATAAATAGTAACACTTAGTTACACATGCACATGAGCCTCTAATGTGATATACAGTAGATTGTTTTAAAAATAATGAGATTGTATGTACTTAATTCTATATATATCAAGACACACGGTATCGTGCGGCCCAAGAAGCCGGCGTGCAACACCCGTGAGTATATTGACAGGAAGAACGAAAACGCAATTTTTACACCTCCGTAGCTCTGTGGTGCCTTGATGAAACAAGACGGTTTTTGCTGTGAAACTCCCTCCAACTTCAGCACTCCACATTCCAAATTTGAGCGAAATCGCTTCAAGCGTTCCCGAGATATGCGACTTCAAAAATGTGACCAGATTTGCGAAAAGGGGTCTTCCACACACATCCAGTTTATGAACTGTGACAATCCATAACTTGAGATAAGATATGGTTATTGACTTGATATTTGGTCAGTAGTGAGCATCAACATAGGTTAATGGATGGGGAAAATTTCAGCTTATATCTTTCTTTAACACCAAGTTAGGCCATACCTATTTGATCTTATGTTGTGCGGACCCGACCGACTGCATTTTTCTTCAAATGAAATAATTTTGAAAATCACGTGTGCGGATCACATGTACTTAATTAAAGACAACACATCATCAGCACCATTGTGATTTAGTCCAAAAGGGACCATTGAAGTAGCGATTCCCAACCTACCAATTTTTCCCACATATTTTTGCTACTCAAATTATACACCTTCAATAAACGTTTCACAAGCTGCCGTTTCAGTAAATGGTAGCCAATGCTTCGTACTTTGTAATGCACTTTACTGGATTAAAATCCATGTGGTATTTATTGAAATACAACAAATCAAACTTTGAGAAATAAAAATCCCCATATGGAGCCCATACAAATAATTGCGTACGTAATTCTAATTGGAAGAATGTGGCACTTGTGATAGCCGAAATTCCGAGTGTTTCCGCGTGAATCTGCTGCTGATGAGGACGAAGAAAGTGGTTCTGGGCAAACCGTATATGCTGATTTCGATTTTGCCATGTGTTTTTTGATTGGAGGATGACTGATGTTGGATTATGACGGAAATATGGCCCGTTTAAAGGTAAATCGTCATCTAGCACTGCTCAGAATTCAGCATTACAATCACCCTAGGCTTCAAGCCATCCCCCTGCATCGATGCAAGTATAGTTTGAAGGTGAGCAGTTTGTTGTCTTGCGCGGAATTGCAAAATAAGGTTCAAGGTTGAGCATAATATTTTCAAAAGTGGAGACTGGCATGTGATACCAACCTTACATGGCTTCACACTTACCTGTTGTTATATTCTGGTGTATTTACTGCTGCTTTGATCCATTTTATAGCAGCTTCAGTGATTGTAATTTTGATCAGCAACTATTTATAATTTCTCTTTGTAGTATAGTGATGTCATTGTGTTATATAATAATTATCATCCTTAGTGCTTACAGTGTGACAAATAAAGCTGAGGATGTAGTGTCCAAACAAATCTATTTTAAAAATAATGTTGCTCTTACATTGTGTTATTGATCGTCATGTTTCCAAAGTATGTGTTAATTGTGACTTGTGATGCCAGTACTTGCCATGTTATAAAATATTACTAATTTTTCTAGTTAGTTATCCCTGAAAATGCATTAGGTACCTGTGTGTACTTAGTATTACACAATACACACAGTTTTATCTGTGAATCACTTGATTCATGTAATATTTCTAGTGGTCAGTCTACAAAGAAGTGGTCACTTTTGAGAGGTTTTACTTAGTTCATATTCTGTTCTTCATAAAATAGATATGTGGTGAAAATTTCATGTCATTATTAGTTTCCTATCTAGATTTATGACACTTTGAATATTGTGTTTGGTGCCATGCAATATACATAAAAAGCACTGAAAAAGCTGTACACAAAAATCATCACACTGTCAACTTCTTTTCCTTATATCTTTTGATAGGAACCACTGATTGAGGTGGGGTTTGCACTAAAATGACCTGAAACAATGCAAAATATTTTTCATACCAATGAATGTATGGAATGTTAATTATTTAATTTAGATGGAAATCTCTAATTGAAGATATCATTTTAGCAACAACAGTTGCAACCTTCAAGCTGCGCTTGGATAATTTTTGGAAGCAATCTAGATATGGGCACCTTCAAAGGCCTGCGGCCTAGCCTGCCAAGTTTGCTTGCCTTGGCATCTACAAGCCCATTAAATAATAATAATAATAATAATAATAATAATAAAGATCGCCAAAGCTCTAAAATTGTAGAATACGATGGGAAAGTTCTTTGCAGATATCTGATGCTACTAGAAAAGTATGAAACCTAGATTTTTAACTGTGTATGTACTATCAAGAGACATGGTAGTGTGTTGTGCGGCCCAAGAAGCCGGCGCGCAACACCCGTAAGTATAGACAGGAAGAAAGAAAATGCAATTTTTGCACCTCCGAAGCTCTGTGCTGCCTTGATGAAACAAGACGATTTTTGCTGTGGACACTCCCTCCAACTTCAGCACTCCACATTCCAAATTTGAGTGAAATCACTTCGAGTGTTCCCGAGATATCCGTCTTCAAATATTGGCTTATAGTACGTTCGCGTTGAGCTGAACCCTCAAAAACGATTAATAACTTACGATTGCTACATCGCATGGGGCTCCTGTATAGCTCGATACGTAGCGCTTCTCGATCCGCTAAAAATATATTAAAAGCGCTTCATTCGAATGTAAGACACTCCCGTTATGGCACTGTAAAGTTTCGCCATACATTTTCAATGGGGAAGCCTCTAAAGCGCGGCCTTTTGATGGTCATGTTGACACATGTTTGTGGCGAAGCCAGACGTCATATACCCGCCCTCAACACGCATGATTTCACCATCCCTTATGTAAGAGGCTGTAATACACTTTTACAAGAAAAATAAAACAGATTTTGTGTGTGTAAAACAGAGTTGCATAAGTAGAAGAGCTGGGGCCACTGTTGCACTGTATTTAGAAGATAAGTGGCCTGCTTATATTCAGGTAAAAACTTCTTCAGCCTCAAAAGAGAAAAAAACCAAATTATAACAGCTCAAAATCCGTTATGTAGCATTGGTGTTCCTGCAAGTGAGCCAAACAACATGTATTTTACTTCACATTCACCACAGCTGACTATCGTCTTCTGTTCCCATGTAGTCAATTTGTCATTTTAATACTTTTCTCATCACTTCGCCACACATGTACACAGTTTTTCCAGCCAGCATTTTGTTTTTGAAGTTACATTCCCAAAAAACTCTAAAAGTTTCAACAAATGAAATAATACTGTTTGTATGAATTTGGGCTGATAGTACCTGTAGTGACTTCCAAACACTCCTGCACTGATTAAATATACAAGGGATGGTATGTTCAACTTCGGATAGCACAATAAAGCAATGATATTTTTTATTAAAGTGCACACACTTACACGTACTTCATCTGTATTTTTATGTACTTCACAGAGTTTATTCCCAGCTACCTGATGACTCCAGGGGAACAAAATCAAGTTATAACACCAATGCTGCAAATATCAAACAATCTTACATCAGATGAAGTAAGCCCAGAAGAAGACTTGGACCCGCTGCTGCTAGTGGACAATTCATTAATACCACCATCTTCACTATCACTGCCGATTTGGATGAGGAATTGCTCTAGAAGTTCTTCATTACCCAAGTCTCATCCAAATACACAACTGGTCTTCCTTCAGTTCTGTTGCACCTCGTTCGTCTTTAATATTTATGATACTGATGGACTGTGCAGGGCTGCTCATAGCATACCCTGCACATACATGTAGTGAAATTAAAGTACAAACAGTTTCAATGCTAACCTCTTGTCATTAATCGTCTTGTACTTAAATCCCATATCACTCAACACTCTTTAAAGCAATGTTCTACCCCCAGAGAAAACACCATCATTCTTAAGTTTGGCCTAAGACGGAGTAAGTGACAAAGTTCCAGGTTTCAAAATTTAACTTACCAAAATCTTTGAGAGCGATAGATTTTCTCCCTTCCGTACAATGAATGGATCTTGTCTGATAGTATCTGGGTTAAAACTGTCTGTATCAACAAGGACTCGTCAACATTTGTACCTGACGATTACAGAATTGAGCGGGCTTGTGCAAAGTGCATTTTGTACCTTTTTCTTGGCGTAAATAAATCGCCTTTCTTGCGGTGCTCCATTCTAATGGATGTCCTTGAAATCCTTGCGTGGCGTAATGTATGCCAAAACCCAGCAAAGAAGGCATGATACAATACCGGTGGCCTTCGAGATTCTCTCCGTGATGTTGATAGAAATTTTACATTTCTTCGCTTCTTGCTTAAAGTACTCCCATAGTTTCATAAGTAGATACTTCGTTTGGCTGTTTAACGTCTTCCCAAAAGGGTTTCGCTCCGCACTCGCTGACGGTACACTGGACGCCATATTCTCAACAATTAAGTGCGCGCCCGTAACATGGGCTTACGAATAAATGCGTCATAAACATTATGTTTAAAGCCTTTGATCTTGTATGGCTTCTTAATCAACAACTCAGAATTCAGCTCAACGCGAACGTACTATAGTTTCTTCGTTTTATTCTTCTTATTTTTCTTCCTCTTTTCACACACTTACAAAAACTGCTATAAAACGCGAACGCAATATCCGATAGCCTTGAATTTGGCACACAGAAGGGGGGTATAAAGGCGCATCTCTGTACCAACTTTGACTAGAATACGATACACAGGAAAGGAGTTATGATCGATTATTCACGAAAAATAACACCAATATGTTGTCACACCTACAGGGTAAACCTCGTATGGGAAGAAGCTGAAAATTGGTGGATGAACGGGTTAACTATTGAACCTCAAACCTTTTGTTGTTTGAAAGAAATCGAGCCAAAATCCAGGAAGATACAACGATAAAACCAACAGTATGTAACAATTATGCAATCGAGATTAGCTAATAAAAAATGACTGCTTGCCACGCCTACCAGATAAATCGCTTGGGGTAATGTTTTGAAAATCGTTTTGCAGATGGAGTAATCATCTTAGAAAGGCTCTTCAATGGTGTAGAAGAATCAGACTTAAAGCCACGGAGTTATAACACGAAATCCAACTTAATGCAGCAAGTGCGAGATGAGATACTCTAATAGAGCAGTCATCCTAATAGAGCAGTCACCCTGAAGAGAATTCAAGAGATCAGCTAGAAACAAGTAACCTGTATAGAGATCAGCTAGAAGAAGTTACCTTGTAGGGAGTTCATGCAAGTATGGAAAGAGATAGTTCAGCTAGAAGATATCATCTTGTAGAGTTCAGCTACAAAGAAACTACCATGTAGAGAGTTGAGCTACAAACAAATCACCTGTATAGAGTTCAGCTACAAACAAATCTCCCTGTAGAGAGATCAATTGAAGAAGTTTCCTTGTAGAGAGTTCAGCTAAAAACAAATCACCCTGTGGAAAGATAAGCTAGAAGAAGTCACCTTGTAGAGAGTTCAGTTACAAAGAAACCATCATGTAGAGAGTTCATCTATAAACTAGTGACCTTGTAGAGACGTCAGCTGAAAGAAGTTACCTTGTAGAAAGTTCAGCTACAAAGAAATCATCATGTAGAGAGTTCAGCTGCAAACAAATCACCTATACAGAGTTCAGCTACAAACAAATCTCCCTGTAGACAGATCAGCTAGAAGAAGTTTCTTGTATAGACTTCAGCTACAAACAAATCACCATGTAGAAAGAATAGCTAGACGAAGTCACCTTGTAGAGAGTTCAGTTACAAAGAAACCATCATGTAGAGAGTTCATCTATAAACTAGTGACCTTGTAGAGACGTCAGCTGAAAGAAGTTACCTTGTAGAAAGTTCAGCTACAAAGAAACCATCGTGTAGAGAGTTCAGCTGCAAACAAATCACCTATATAGAGTTCAGCTACAAACAAATCTCCCTGTAGAGAGATCAGCTAGAAGAAGTTTCCTTGTATAGAGTTCAGCTACAAACAAATCACCGTGTAGAAAGATCAGCTAGAAGAAGTCACCTTGTAGAGAGTTCAGTTACAAAGAAACCCATGTAGAGAGTTCAGCTATAAACTAGTGACCTTGTAGAGACATCAGCTAAAAGAAGTTACCATGTAGAGAGTTCAGCTACAAAGTAACCATCATGTAGAGAGTTCAGCTGCAAACAAATTACCTGTAGAGAGTTCAGCTAGAAGAAGATTCCTTGCAGAGAGTTCAGCTACAAACAAATCACCCTGTAGAAAGATCAGCTAGAAGAAGTCACCTTGTAGAGAGTTCAGTTACAAAGAAACCATCATGTAGAGAGTTCAGCTACAAACTAGTGACCTTGTAGAGACATCAGCTAAAAGTAGTTACCTTGTAGAGAGTTCAGCTACAAAGAAACCATCATGTGGAGAGTTCAGCTGCAAAAAAATCACCTGTAGAGAGTTCAGCTACAAACAAATCTCCCTGTAGAGAGATCAGCTAGAAGAAGTTACTTTGTAGAGAGTTCTGCTACAAAGAAACCATCATGTAGAGAGTTCAGCTGCAAACAAATCACCTGTAGAGAGTTCAGCTAGAAGAAGGTTCCTTGCAGAGAGTTCAGCTACAAACAAATCACCCTGTAGAAAGATCAGCTAGAAGAAGTCACCTTGTAGAGAGTTCAGTTACAAAGAAACCATCATGTGGAAAGTTCAGCTGCAAACAAATCACCTGTAGAGAGTTCAGCTACAAACAAATCTCCCTGTAGAGAGATCAGCTAGAAGAAGTTACCTTGTAGAGAGTTCAGCTACAAAGAAACCATCATGTAGAGAGTTCAGCTGCAAACAAATCACCCTGTAGAGAGATCAGCTAGAAGAAGTTACCTTGTAGATCGTTCAGCTCAAACAATTCACCCTGTAGAGAGAGCAGCTAGAAGAAGTCACTTTGTAGAGTGTTCAGTTACAAAGAAACCACCATGGGGAGTTCTGTAATAAATATATGTAATTTATATATAATTTGTACATTTACTGATAAAATCAGAAATATTTAAAGTACATCTGCTTCATCTTTTCTTCTTCCTGTGGAAAAGAAAAAAAGATAGGTTAAGAAAGTCTCAAAGCCAGCCATAGGCTGGCTTTGGGGTATACAAATACAAAAAGAAGTAAAATCTAATCCAAAATAGCCAAGCTGTAAAAAAGGAGTGCGGCCCTCAAAAAGGCTATGGTGAAAAAAGATATGAAATCCAAGGTGGCGGCCAAGAAATGGCTGCGATGGTAGGTTAATGGTAAAAATTTTAATAACGACAATTTAGGTGAATTTTGTGCTATGACAAAGCGGCACCAAATTCATCTGAATTGTTGTTATTAAATTTTTTACCATTAACCTACCATCACAGCAATTTCTTGGCTGCCACCTTGGATTTCACATCTTTTTTCACCATAGCCTTTTGAGGGCTGCATTCTTTTTTCATAGCTTGGCTGTTTTGGATTAGATACATATATACACCTATATATATATATAAAGAACTTTGCGTGGGAGTATCAAAGCAAAAAAGTGTTCTATATTCGCCATAAAGGCACAAGTGTTCTATATTGGGCAGTTATAGAACACTTTGGGCAGTTATAGAACTCTTTAGTAGACCACTGTTCTTTATCATGTAGTTATAGAACTGCTAGGTCTATTTTGTAGGCTGATAGCCTACTTTGAGTGAGTAATCACTCATTTTGGTCAGTACAACCAATCAACCAAGCCAGTGTAGGCTGATAGCCTGACTGTGCTGGCTGACCTGTCAACCCAACCAGTAAGATGAAAACCACTGGATTTTATTTATAGACACACTTGAAGATTTCGATGATGGTTTCTTGTGGTCAGCAGCAGTGAACGTTCTTAGGACGTTTTGCTAACATAAACGGACGAGTCCTAGGAATATCACGGAAATATGCTTATTAATATACCACAATCAAAAACTTTACACATTGAGAAGACGGACTAGACTTACAAAACGACTAATGAAGGCGTAGCACAGTGCAACGCAGGCGAAACACAGGCGCAATGCTTATTCTCCAATGATAACACCCCTCCGTGAGTTTCTAATTGTTTCGTGTGTCTTGTGTGTACCTCAAGTTGACAGTTCTCTATACCAGATAAAGCACTGCCTTTCGCTCGTGCTATACGTGAAATATAGCACTCAAAGTGTGGTCTCGAGACGAAATATAGAACTCGGCTTCGCCTCGGGCTATATTTGTCTCTCGCCCACTCTTTTCGTGCTATATTTCCCGTATAGCACTCGCGGCAGTGCTTTATCTAGTACATATATATATATATATCTAATCCAAAACAGCCAGCTGTAAAAAAAGTGTGCGGCCCTCAAAAAGGCTATGGTGAAAAAAGATGTGAAATCCAAGGTGGAGGCCAAGAAATGGCTGTGATGGTAGGTTAATGGTAAAAATTTTAATAACAACAATTCAGGTGAATATTTGTGCCGCTTGGTCTTGGCAAAAAATTCACCTAAATTGTCATTATTAAAATTTTTACCATTAACCTACCATCACAGCCATTTCTTGGCCGCCACCTTGGATTTCACATCTTTTTTCACCATAGCCTTTTTGAGGGCTGCACACTTTTTTACAGCTGACTGTTTTGGATTAAATTTCACTTCTTTTTATATTTGTATACCCCAAAGCCGGCCATAGGCCGGCTTTGGGACTTTTTAACCTGTCTTTTTTTCTTTTCCACAGGAAGAAGAAAAGAGGAAGCAGATGTACTTTAAATATTTCTGATTTTATCAGTAAATTTACAAATTATATATATAATACATATATTTATTACAGAACTCTCCATGGTGGTTTCTTTGTAACCGAACACTCTACAAAGTGACTTCCTCTTGCTGCTCTCTCTACAAGGTGAATTGTTTGTAGCTGATCAATCTACAAATAACTTCTTCTAGCTGATCTCTCTACAGGGTGGTTTGTTTGTAGCTGAATTCTGTGCAGGTGATTTGTTTGCAGCTGAGCTCTTTACAGAATGGTTTCTTTGTAGCTGAACTCTCTACAAGGTAACTTCTTCTAACGTATCTTTCTACAGGGCAATTTGTTTGTGGCTGAATTTTCTACAGGGTGATTTCTTTGCAGCTGAACTCTCTACATGGTGGTTTCTTTGTAACTGAACTCTCTACAAGGTAATTTCTTCTAGCTGATCTCTCTACAGGGAGATTTGTTTGTAGCTGAACTCTCTACAGGTGATTTGTTTGCAGCTGAACTCTCTACATGATGGTTTCTTTGTAGCTGAACTCTCTACAAGGTAACTTCTTCTAGCTGATCTCTCTACAGGGAAACTTGTTTGTAGCTGACCTCTCTACAGGGTAATTTTTTTTGTAGCTGAACTCTCTACAAGGTAACTGATATCTCTACAAGGTCACTAGTTTGTAGCTGAACTCTCTACATGGTGGTTTCTTTGTAACTGAACTCTCTACAGGGTGACTTCTTTTAGCTGATCTTTCTAGAGGGTGATTTGTTTGTAACTGAACTCTCTACAGGTGATTTGTTTGCAGCTGAACTCTCTTCATGATGGCTTCTTTGTAGCTGAACTCTCCGCAAGGTAACTTCTTCTAGCTGATCTTTCTACAGGGTGATTTGTTGCAGCTGAACTCTCTACAAGGAAACTTCTTCAAGCTGATCTCTCTACAGGGAGATTTATTTATAGCTGAACTCTATACGGGTGATTTGCTTGCAGCTGAACTCTCTACATGATGGTTCTTTGTAGCTGAACTCTCTACAAGGTGACTTCTTCTAGCTGACCTTTCTACAGGGAGATTTGTTTGTAGCTGAACTCTTTACAGGTGATTTGTTTGAAGCTGAACTCTCTACATGATGGTTTCTTTGTAGCTGAACTCTCTACAAGATAACTTCTTCTAGCTGATCTCTCTACAGAGAGATTTGTTTGTAGCTGAACTCTCTACAGGTGATTTGTTTGCACCTTAACTCTCGACATGATGGTTTCTTTGTAGCTGAACTCTCCATAAGGTAACTTCTTCTAGCTGATCTTTCTACAGGGTGATTTGTTTGTAGCTGAACTCTCTACAGGTGATTTGTTTGCACCTTAACTCTCGACATGATGGTTTCTTTGTAGCTGAACTCTCCACAAGGTAACTTCTTCTAGCTGATCTTTCTACAGGGTGATTTGTTTGTAGCTGAACTCTCTACAGGTGATTTGTTTGCAGCTGAACTCTCTACATGATGGTTCTTTGTAGCTGAACTCTCTACAAGGTGACTTCTTCTAGCTGACCTTTCTACAGGTAGATTTGTTTGTAGCTGAACTCTCTACAGGTGATTTGTTTGCAGCTGAACTCTCTACATGATGGTTTCTTTGTAGCCGAACTCTCTACAAGGTAACTTCTTCTAGCTGATCTCTCTACAGAGAGATTTGTTTGTAGCTGAACTCTCTACAGGTGATTTGTTTGCACCTTAAATTTCTACATGATGGTTTCTTTGTAGCTGAACTCTCCACAAGGTAACTTCTTCTGGCTGATCTTTCTACAGGGTGATTTGTTTGTAGCTGAACTCACTACAAGGAAACTTCTTCTAGCTGATCTCTCTACAGGGAGATTTGTTTGTAGCTGAACTCTCTACAGATGATTTGTTTGCAGCTGAACTCTCTACATGATGGTTCTTTGTAGCTGAACTCTCTACAAGGTGACTTCTTCTAGCTGACCTTTCTACAGGGAGATTTGTTTGTAGCTGAACTCTCTGCAGGTGATTTGTTTGTAGCTGAACTCTCTACATGATGGTTTCTTTGTAGCTAAACTCTCTACAAGGTAACTGATGTCTCTACAAGGTCACTATTTTGTAGCTGAACTCTCTACAAGGTGCTTTCTTTATAACTGAACTCTCTACAGGGTGACTTCTTTTAGCTGATCTTTCTAGAGGGTGATTTGTTTGTAGCTGAGCTCTCTACAGGTGATTTGTTTGCAGCTGAACTCTCTACATGATGGTTTCTTTGTAGCTGAACTCTCCACAAGGTAACTTCTTCTAGCTGTTCTCACTACAGGGAGATTTGTTTGTAGCTGACCTCTCTAAAGGGTGATTTTTTTTTGTAGCTGAACTTTCTACATACAAAGTGACTTGTTCTAGCTGGTCTCTCTACAGGATGACTTGTTTCTAGCTGATCTCTCTGCAGGGTGACTTGTTTCTAGCTGAACTCTCTACAGGTAATTTATTTGCAGCTGAACTCTCTACATGGTGGTTTCTTTTTAGCTGAACTCTCTACAAGGTGACTTCTTCTAGCTGATCTCTCTATACAGGGTGATTTGTTTGTATATAGTTGACCTCTCTACAGGATGATTTTTTTTTTGGAGCTGAACTTTCTACATACAAAGTGATTTGTTCTAGCTGGTCTCTCTACAGGATGACTTGTTTCTAGCTGATCTCTCTGCAGGGTGACTTGTTTCTAGCTGAACTCTACCGGGTGATCTGTTCGTAGCTGAACTCTCTACAGGATGATTTGTTTACAGCTGAACTATCTACATGGTGGTTTCTTTGCAGCTGAATTCTCTACAAGGTGACTTCTTCTAGCTGAACTCTCTATAGGGCGATCTTCTTGTAGCTGAACTCTCTGCAGGTTGATTCGTTTGCAGCTGAACTTTCTACATGATGGTTTGTTCATAACTGAACACTCTACAAGGTAACCTCTTCTAGCTGATCTCTTTACAGGATAACTTGTTTCTAGCTGAACTCTCTACATGGTGATTTGTTGGTAGCTAAACTCTCTACAATTCGATTTGTTTGCAGCTGAACTCTCTACATGGTGGTTTCTTTGTAGCTTAACTCTCTACAAGGTAGCTTCTTCTAGCTGATCTCTCTACAAGGAGATTTGTATGTAGCTGAACTCTCTACAGGTGATTTGTTTGCAGCTGAACTCTCTACATGATGGTTTGTTTGCAGCTGAACTCTCTACAAGGTAACTTCTTCTAGTAGATTTTCTCTGCAAGGTGACTTGTTTCTAGCTGATTTCTCTAGAGGGTGATTTGTGTTTGTAGCTGAACTCTGTACAGTTTGATTTGTTTGCAGTTGAACTTTCTACATGGTTGTTTCTTTGTAGCTGAACTCTCCACAAGGTAACTTCTTCTAGTTGATCTCTCTACAGGATGACTTGTTTTTAGCTGAACTCTCGACAGGATGATCTGTTCATAGCTGAATTCTCTACATGGTAGTTTCTTTGTAGCTAAACTCTTTACAAGGTGACTTCTTCTAGCTGATCTCTCTATAGGGTGATTTGTTTGTAGCTGAACTATCTGCAGGGTGATTTGAACTCTCTACAAGGTGATGTTTTCTAGTTGATCTCTCTACTTAGTCTGGATGACTTGTTTCTAGCTGAACTCTCTACAGTGTGATCTGTTAAGTTTCTATCTGATCTCTCTATAGAGTTATATCTTGTTTGTATAGTTGAACTCTTTTACATGGTGGTTTTTTGATTGGTTGCTGAACTCTCTATCCACGGTGACTTGTTTGTACTACAGAGTGACTTGTTTGTAGCTGAACTCTCTACAGAGTGAGTTACTTGTAGCTGAACATTGCTTAAAGTGACTTGTTTGTAGCTGATCTAGATGAACTCTCTACTGGGTAGCTTTTTTTGTAGCTGAACCCTTTACGCAGTGATTTGTTTGTAGCTGAATTCTCTACAGAGTGACTTGTTGTAGCTGAACTCTCTACAAGGTGACTTGTTTATCGCTGAATTCTCTTTAGTGTGACTTGTAATGTTCTGAATCTCTACAGCAACATATTTGTAGCTGAATTCTCTACAGGGTGACTTGCTTGTAGCCGAATTGTCTATAAGATTAACTGTATGTAGCTGAACTCCCTACAGAATAACTTGCAATGTAATATAATTCTATAATGGAGTAAGTTATAAACTTAGCTGAATGCTTTATTAGGGTGACTGTTCTATTAAAGTATCTCGATCTCGCATATGCTACACGTAGTTGGCTTTGGAATCATAACTCAGTGCAGTGGCGAGGCAAGTAGTTGATATGAGGGGGGCTGGGCTGACCCAGACTTATTTCTATAGTTTGGTAAGGGGAAACCAAAAAATAAAAATAATAAAAAAAAAAGAAAGGTCACAACCAACTGACAAGAGCTTTCCACCTCACCAGCTACCATTTCTAGCTAATAAACTACATAAAAATCCTTACATAGCTCACTACACACCGACCACTTTATTAGAGTGACTGCTCTATTAGAGTATCTCGATCTTTATCATGGTTTTCAGCCCCACTCCAAGAAAGATAATTTCAGTATGATATCATTCTAAGGGGGGGTCTTCAGCCCCCTAGCCCCCCCCCCCCCCCCCCCTTTCCGCCGCCTATGACTCAGTGGTTTGTAATCCGATTCTTCTGACTTGTTTCTAGCTGATCTCTCTACGGGGTGACTTGTTTCTAGCTAATCTCTCTACAGGATGACGTGTTTCCAGCTGATCTCTCGACACGGTGACTTGATTCTAGCTGAACTCTCTATAGGGTTTTCTGTTTGCAATTGAACTCTCTACAGGATGGTTTTTTTGTAACTGATCTCTCTACAGGGTGACTTGTTTCTAACTAATCTCTCTACAGGGTGACTTGTTTCTAGCTGATCTCTCTACACGGTGACTTGTTTCTAGCTGAACTCTCTGTAGAGTTATCTGTTTGTAATTGAACTCTCTACAGGATGGTTTCTTTGTAGCTGCTCTCTCTACAGGGTGACTTGTTTCTAGCTGATCTCTCTACAGGGTGAACTTGTTTCTGGCTGAACTCTCTACATATGATTTGTTTGCAGCTGAACTCTCTACATGGTGGTTTCTTTGTAGCTGAACTCTCTACAAGGTGATTTCTTCTAGCTAATCTCTCTACAGGGTGATCTGTAGCTGAACTTTCTACAGGGTGATTTGTTTTCAGCTTAACTCTTTATATGATGGTTTCTTTGTATGTACAAGGTAACTTCTTCTAGCTGATCTCTCTATAGGGTGACTTGTTTGTGGCTGAACTATCTGCAGGGTGATTTGTTTGTAGTTGAACTCTCTACAAGGTGATCCTTCTAGCTGATCTCTCTACAGGATGAATTTTTCTAGCTGAACTCTCTACAGGGTGATCTGTTCATAGCTGCACTCTCTACAGGGTGATATGTTTGCAGCTGAACTCTACATGGTGGTTTCTTTGTAACTAAACTCTCTATAAGGTGATGTCTTGTAGCTGATCTCTCTACTGGATGACTAATTGTTTCTAGCTGATCTCAATATAGAGTTAAAACTTTCTCTATAGAGTTATAACATGTTTGTATAGCTGAACTCTTTACAGAGTGGTTTTTTGATTGGTTGCTGAACTCTCCAGCTACACGGTGATTTGTTTGTACTACAGAATAACTTGTTTGTAGCTGAACTCTCTACAGAGTGAGTTACTTGTAGCTGAACATTGCTTAAAGTGACTTGTTTGTAGCTGATCTAGATGAACTCTCTACTGGGTAGCTTTTTTTTGTAGCTGAACCCTTTACGCAGTGATTTGTTTGTAGCTGAATTCTCTACAGAGTGACTTGCTGTAGCTGAACTCTCTACAAGGTGACTTGTTTATCGCTGAATTCTCTTCAGTGTGACTTGTAATGTTCTGAATCTCTACAGCAACATATTTGTAGCTGAATTCTCTACAGGGTGACTTGCTTGTAGCTGAATTGTCTATAAGATTAACTGTATGTAGCTGAACTCCCTACAGAATAACTTGCAATGTAATATAATTCTATAATGGAGTAAGTTATAAACGTAGCTGAATGCTTTATTAGGGTGACTGTTCTATTAGAGTATCTCGATCTCGCATATGCTACACGTAGTTGGCTTTGGAATCATAACTCGGTGGTTTGTAATCCGATTCTTCTGTACTACTGCACGGACTTTCTATGATAATTATTCCAGCCACACACCGATTTTCAGCTCACTACTCTAAGCGGTGTGCCTGGTAGGCGTGAAAACTATTAGTTTTTTTTTCATAAAAATCAATCGTGTAATTGTGACACAGGTTGGGTTTTGTGTTATATCTCGATGGCCTTTAACTGGATTCCTTTCAAACCACAAAAAGGCACTCCTACGATAGTTACTCCATCTACATAGCAATTTTCAGGTCATTCCTTCAAGCGGTTTACCCTGTGGGCTTGACAGACCTTCGACCTTATTTTACGCAAATAATCGGTCATAACTCAGTGAATGTTCATCGGATTCCTACCTTAATGAGCCCTTTAAGTGTGCCAAATTTCAGCCCGATTGGAGCTCGCATTCGTGTTTTATTTCGGATTTTGCAAAGTGTGCGAAAAGAAGTAGAAGAAGAAGAAAACAACCAAGAAAAAACCCCAAACTTTGGCCACTCGTATCTCGGAAATGGCTGGAGCGATTTTCTTCAAATTTGGAATGTGGACTCCCCTACCTAGCCGGCACCTCTGTAGCAACTTTGGTTTTAATCGGATAAGGAATCACGGAGCTGCAAAGGTGTGAAAATCGCGTTTACTTTCTTCCTGTAAATATACTCACGGTGTGGCGCGCCGGCTTCTTGGGCCGCACGACACACTACCGTGTGTCTTGATATGTGATCTATGATGTGACCCAGTCTGAGAAAACCGGTCTTATTGCCCATGTCAGCAGATTCGATTTTTCACCCAGGACACACAGCTACATGAATAAACTATCTAATTCCACACTTAAAATCAGCTAGACTTGAGTGGTCTGGTTTTGCTGGCTGCATTTCCCGAGCCCAGTGGCGATCCATACGTGTGGTGTGGGGCCTTAATGGAGCTCTGGTCAGCCTGGGAATGACTGTATGTCGCTGTACAGCTCTGTGGTGTTGAATAAGTACCTCTGCTGTACTTATTCAACACCACTTATTTCCTTTCATTTTAGCCAGTTTTGAGACTTCAATAGCTCAAAACTTGGCCTAATTCATCCCTTCGCCTTCCAGGGCCCCCGCCTCCCACCCAATTTGCAGTTCACCTGATACAGTCAACCTCGGTTTAAAATCTATCTAAAATGGCAGGAAACTTAGTTGTTGGCTACTTGTACAGTGGATGCTCTGGAAGGTAAGGAATTGGTGTAAAACGTGTGAAAATTTGGTACACATAGCTTCAACCATTGGCGAGCTACAACACACTAAATACTTAAAACCGGAATTTCACGATACTTTTAAATAGGCGATAAGCCCGGTTTTGTCAGACTGGGTCACATTATACAGGTGGATTTAGTTTTGGAATTGTCCCCCCTCATCTTTTATAATTATGATGTTTGAAATTAACTTGTTGTGTCTTGAATGAACTTACCCATGGCACTATCCAGTGCCTTTTGAATAGTAGATTCAGTTGCCAAACTATCAGAAGACTTATGGATACAACTCATAAATAGTTCATTACAGCTGAACTTGTGATCAAGTGATAGGGGGGATTTTAACTTTATGGAAAAATGACCAAGGAAATTGTACATGCAACAGTGATTGTCATTTAAAAAGCAAGGTAGTAGCACTGTGAAAGATTGTGGAGTAAACCTGGGAACACTGTGATCACCTGTTTTTGTTGTTTGCTTATTTGAAGAAGACATAACAATGACTCTGTACCTAGGGATTCCCTGTGGACAATCCTTGAGAAGTGTGGTGTCCCTCCTAAGATGTTAGGTGTAATCAGGTCCTTTTATGATGGAATGTATGCAGGAATTCAGGTATTTGCTGATGCTCCTAGTAGAATTGAAGTTAAGAGTGGCTTGAGTCAATGGTGCACCATGGCCCCACGTTCTTTACCATCTATTTTAACATTATGGTGGGCAGATGACAGACCATTCTAGGGGTGCTGAAGTTACTGTACTGTGCAAACATGGAAGGAGGCTATTAGGAGACAACATTATTAAGTCAAGGTTGCAAAGGGTCCAAGTTACTGAATCACAGTTTGCAGATGATCTTGCACTGTATGATGCATCCCAATCTGCCTTTGAATCTGCTGGAAGGAGCTTTGTTGTAGAGATAAGTCATTTTGAGTTGACTGTCAGTCTTCCCAAAACCAAGGGTATGGCTGTGGGAACTGGTATTGGTGCACGATGATGATTTTGCTCCACTACAGTTTCCTGGCAACAAATATCATATCCATGCATCCTCTACCTTTATGGAAATCACACTGAGAATCTGTAAGTAGCCCCTCAGCAATCACCTGCAGATGCAAGCTAATGCCATGCCGATCATCACGTCATTTAAGATAACCTTTCTTTGGTACTGGTACTATCATTGCATCCATCTGTACACAATGGCGGATCCAGGATGAGCAAATTCCCATTTCCCTCCCTCCAACCTTGTAGAGGAGGCGCCACACATTTAATTAAATTACTAAACTTTATGTCAGGCCAAGATCAATTTATAACTCATGATATCCAAATTTTATTAGCATAACTCACCTGAAACCAAAACGAACCAAAGTCAAACTAGCTGTAATAGTCATCCAGCACCTTCGTGCATACTAAGCGTCTCTACAAATAATTGTGTTGCTATTGATGACATTCATAGACCTTTAAAGACTTCACAACTGGCCAAGCTGGCAAAAATCAACAGTGAGACACTACTAAGAAGAGATCAGGCTCTCTGTAGTTTGTCTGGTATTTTGTAAGAGTTGATTTTGTTTAGTGGTTGTGATCTGCAAGATAGGCTGCTTGCATTAATGAAGGATCACTTGGCATAAACTAGCTAGTTCTACTGAGTAACTAGAAGCTACCAATGGTATTATGATAACAGTTACATGTAAATGTTTATTTTTAGTGTTAGCTGCCTACATGTATTTGTTGTATGGGTAATATGGTGCTTCCACATCTTTACAAGGTGGTATGTAGTACATGTGTTTTTGCACTCATTACATTATCAAAACATGCTGGGGGTGGTCTTGTGCACTGAATCAGCAATTGTTCCAAAAATACCATTCTTTAAAACATGTGGGGAGGTCCTGTGAGTTGAATGAACAATTGGAGAATAACGTTACAATAAACAAACAAATATATATCATTCTCCAAACTTTTCGAAAGCTATACTGTGTATCGCATCAGTAGTACTGTAAACACTGACACATATGGGAACACTGACACATATGGGTAGATTCTTAGCACCTTACCACTTGCTGTCTTGCTTACCTATGGCCACACATTCTCCTTATACCTTGAATAATGTCAGGTTGATTGATGTCCCATGCAGTGGGCAATTACAAAGGTGATTTAATACTTCTGATTGGAAAACAGCACTTTCTCAAATCCCTCAAAAAATAATGTTCTGTTAAACTTGGAGCCACCCCCCCTCCCTGGAAAGATGATTGAAGACAGTTTCCAACATTACAGGGTTTCATCAAGGGTTTGTAATGTATTCAGAAACAACCTCATCGCAGCCCCTGTTCTGATTGGGTACCAATTGATAGTCCTGGAGAACTACAGTGAATTTTAAGATTGTAGATTATGTCATATTTTTAGCAGTAGGAAGCTTCTCACCATCAGACTCACTTGGGCTACAATTCAGTTAACATTGTGCAGCTTTGATCCAACTGCTGTGACTATTGCTTCACCACATGCAAATAATTATGGTTACAAAAAGGATTAACAGACATATCGTATCAAAGCTTACCCACAGACCAATACATTACCAATGGAATGACACCCCATTGCTGACTTACACATTTCATTACAACCAAGTGTATGTAGTGACATAATTACCAGGCAACCGAGGCATTTGCCTAACACAATATATTGAAAGAAAGAGAATTCAGTACAGAAAAACAATAAAGATACTCTTTTAGAGTAGTCAAGTACAGTCAATTCTAACAAAATAGTCAGGTTTGCCTTCACTTCTATGACTTCTAATTATTAATATGAGTATGTTACTTATGTGAAGCTTAGAGCAAAACCTCCAGACATTAGATATTTTTACCATTTTGAGGAAAACAATTCAACTCCTGTGGTGCAAAGTGATGACCATAAGAACAAAACCCTGTATATTAATGTACAGCATTCAGTTTTTTTGAACATTTCACTTACCTAAACACTTTTACCATAGCCTGAGATACAATGGGATTTGGATAGCCAAGGGTCCACTGTATCCTAGATAGGTACAGTCTTCAAATCTTTGTAAATATAAAAATCAGGTCTAGTATTATGACCCTAATGGTGGCTTAATCTATAATAGAGGCTTTGTTCAGAGCATTTATGTACAAGCTATCTGGGTGATTAGGAAGGTATCTGCAAATAATACTTCTAAATGTTATCAAACAGTATGGCAGTACTGTTTAAGTAGGGTATGCATCAAAAGTGAAGCATGCCGCCTAAAATGCAGCCTTAAAAATCATCCTAGAGACATCTTATGCCGAGAAAATCACATTTATGGAATAATATTAGTTTATCTAACATGAAATACAGCATTAAAAGCATGAAAACACATACTGGTGACTGGATATAGAATTTTTAAAACATTTCCAAAACTTGAAATTTTGTGTCACTCATTGCCTCACTCACTAACACCACAGCTGAAAGCCTAGAGCCCAAATGAAGCAGTGCACGGTCACCATTTTACGCTACAACAAAAAACTCACCAGTGGGATGTGCCTTTTGGGATTCCGAAGAGTGTATTCCCCGTGTGCCTTGTTTTTCCTTTTATCTTCAATCAGGTTGGTTGTGTTCTTCTTCAAGCATTGAAACCATACCGAGGCATTAATTTTCTGTATCAACACTTTTCTGTAGACACCACAAAATTATTTCAGACTTATTCTGCTGAAAGAGCGGGGCACTTATAATTTCAAGTGTTGCATGTGAAACATTAAGGCTGCTGAGTTATCATTTCGACTTTTGCCAACGCCTGGACTGCAATTGACGAAGAGATTTTGAGATGGACTGATACTCGACAGCTTTGTTCCTCTGAACATACTGACTCTGCCACTCAGTGCCAGATGGCAAGATCAGTGAGTAATTCATGTGATTGGATAGTACTCCACTGGAAATTGTATTACTTCATCTTGTTAGTCGAGACTAAATTCCAGACAACTGAAAGGGCCTGTTTGTTCGAACAACTTCTGGCCAGGGTGAATAGAATGCGGACCATCACACTGAGACAGGTCATAGATCTGAGCACCACTGCTACTATGGTCAAAGGTAAGTTATGCACACTACTAGGGATGCGTCGATTTCGCCAGCAAAATTATTGGAATAATAGGAATACAAGAGCAACAAGCAAAATGCTGGCAAAATAGGAGCAAAATCGAGCAAAATAGGAGCAAAATCGAGCAAAATAGGCGCAAAATAAGCAAAATTTGTTAATCTCAGATCTGTTTCAGACAGTGTGAATGTAACTGCATAACTAACACAAGTAACAACTTACCATAGCTACGTTTAACACTCGTACGTTAAATGAGTATGGCTCTAGCTGAACTTTGACCCGAAGGCGAACCCACAATACATGTTAGCGAATAATCACGTATGAAATAGTGTCTACAATGGATGTGATAGAACGCATTGACTACAGTTCAAGTGCTGAAAGCGATGTTAGTGAAGTAGATGACAGTCTTAGCATTGTTAGTAATGATGATGACCGTGAATCGTCTCGCGAGTCAGATGTTACAACAACTTCGACTAGTACAACTTCGAGGACTCGTTCTACCGGAAGTGCCAGCAACTCAACGACGCCAACGTCTAGTGGAGTGTCCTTGCTTAGTGTGCTAAAGGCACCAAGTGCATCTGACTTCTCTCGTAAGAGAAAAATTGCCAAAAATCCACCAGCTGGCAGGAAGAGAGCATTACATTCGAATTCGCAGAGCAACCCAAAAACGATCAAGCCCCAGCAAAGAGTAACCGAATATTCCAAGGAACCCTTTACTGTAGCTACTGGAAAGCTTTTTTGCCAAGGATGCCGGGAAGAGTTACCCCTCAAAAAGAGCAGTATTGAGTATCACTTAAAGTCTACTAAACATGCTAATGGAAAGAAAAAGCTGCAACAAAGGAATGTTAAAGACTCAGACATTGCACAATCTCTGCAAAGGTATAATGCAGAAGCTCATGGGCGAGGTGAGACTCTTCCGGAACAACAGCAGGTTTTCCGAGTCAAAGTGGTCAAAACATTTCTTCAAGCGGGTGTACGACTAAGTAAGGTTGACCAGTTTCGTAGTCTTTTTGAGGAGACAGGCTATCGCCTTACAGATCGCAGATTTATGTTTGACCTTATTCCTTTTATTTTAGAAGAAGAAAAGGCACGTATTAAGCAATCACTCCAGGGTCAGTTCTTGAGTGTCATTTTTGATGGTACCTCTCATAGTGGAGAGGCATTAGCAGTCTTAGTGCGCTTTGTAAATGATTCTTTTGAAATTCAACAGCAGCTTCTAGCCATCCAACTGCTTTCAAAATCTCTCACTGGGGAAGAAATTGCACACGAATTGGTACAAGTGCTTTCAGTGTTCTACAGCATTTCTTCCAGCCATCTTATTGCTGCTATGCGAGATAGAGCATCTGTTAACAGTGTAGCAATGAGGACATTGAAGATTGTTTACCCTAATGTAATAGATATTGGATGCTTCAGCCATGCTTTTGATCGTGTTGGAGAGCACTTCAAAGTACCAACCCTGACTGAGTTTATTGGTAATTGGCTAGCACTTTTTTCACATAGCATTAAAGCCAAATTTCTATGGAAACAACAAACAGGAAAGGCAATGGCATCGTATAGTGCTACCAGGTGGTGGAGCAAATGGGAAATTTTTAAGCAAATAATGCTCCAGTTTGGTGATATCGAACCATTCCTAAGTGAAAATACAGACTTAGGCCCTGCATCTCGTCCAAAGTTACTAGCTATTTTAACTGACCGTGAAAAGCTTGAACACTTAAAGCTTGAGCTTGCTGCTGTTATTGATTGGGGGGAGGTGTTTGTTAAGGCTACATATAACCTTGAAGGAGATGGGCCACTGAGTTTCACAGCTTATGAAATAGTACAGACTGTTGTTGCAGCAGTCAGGGCAGCTCATACTCCAAACACTGAAGCTGTTATTCGCAGTATCACTACTCAATCAACTGCACAGCAGAGGCATCGCAGCTATGCTCGAAGCTGTATGCAACCAGCTCTAGATTACTTTCAAGAACTGCTAGATTCTTCCTTAAAGGAGCAAATTTTAGTTTTTAAGGCTGTGAGAGTTTTCAATCCGCACAAGATAGTAATGCTTAAGCCAGATGTTTCTCATGTAAATGCATTGCAGGTTGTTCCCTTCTTTAAGGATGACGAGCTTGAAAATTTGAAGGCTGAACTTCCTTCTTATATAGCTAAGGCGGATGGTATTAGTGATGAACTTGCTGCTCTGGAATGGTGGAAGCTCAATGCAACTGATTTGCCTTTATGGTCAAATGCTGTAAAGAAGGTCTTGACCATACAGCCCTCCTCGGCTGCTGCAGAAAGGGTGTTCTCACTATTGAATTCAGGATTTGGTGACCTACAAGGAAATTCTTTAAAGGATTATATGGAGGCATCAATCATGCTAAGATACAATCACTAATATCTAAACACCATAGTGTATGTAAACAGTGCTTATTGATTATTACATGTAATTATTATTATTACATTGTACACCAACTATGGAGCAAAATAGATTGTTGACAAGCAAAATATTGAGCAAAATAGGTAGGTAAAAAAAGAATTGCTGGAAAGAAAAATAGGTGAGAAAAAAAGCAAAATAGACTCATCCCTACACACTACTACAGGCCTATGTGCTTCCAATTTGGCACAGTATGTACTTTAATAAGTTGTAACTAGCTAGCTGTGCTACAACAAAAAACTAAACAAACTATAGTATTTTTTTAAAATTGTTAATTTAAAATGAAGTAGGGAAGTAGTGAAACAAGAGATGTATGATGGTATTACAGCATAGTTTGATGGGAAAGTCCCTACTTTAATTTGTACATTAGCTATAATTTTGTTCAATTCCAAAGTAGAAGCTTTCCCACCGAGTTATGCTGTAATACCATCATTCATCTCTTGTTTCACTACTTTTTATTGCATTTTTAAATTAACATTTTAAAAATAATACTAGTTTAAACTCTGCAAGGAAATGACATGATTTGCAGCTATATGCCATCGGTTTTTGTAATTACATATATTCAGTAAGTGGCTTTGGTACTACAAATGATTTTTTCTTGCTTACAAGTACGGTGCAATAACTATGCAGTATTTAAAATATGCACATAAATTGTAAATAGTCACTGTACTATAATTGGCTTTTGATAGTTTAATCTATATTGGTAATGCTACTTGTACTGGTTTTTAGTATATTCAGTATGAAGAATCACTGTGGAGTTGTAAAGTAGTTCACAAAGTAGTTTGACATCTCCAACATAGACCTGCAAGTGCTCAAGGTGATTTTTGATTAAATCAATGTGGAACTGTCAACACATAGGTTAGCAGGCTCTTATTTACTAGTAAATCCCCCATGGAATATTACCAGTTTGGTATAACTGCAAATACAAACAAAATTAAAAATCACCAGTAGGCCTGAACCTATTATGCTCAAAATTTTACCTATTATTCTATCCAGAATTTCCCAAAAAATCTCCTATTATTCTTTTTGTTATTCTTGTATCCAGCCTATTATTCCATAATTATTCTCATTCAGTATATATCTGTGGCTAGTCGCTTAGTTTTCAAGATGCTGCTATAAGTAGTTTTGTCTGAATTATTAATAGCCATATATGAAGCATTTCACCTTACACATCATTTTTCTGTCCATAATAGTTGCAGCAGACTTAGAATAGCTATCTACAGTAATAATTCAAGTGTATTTAATTATTAGTGTATTATAATAATATGCTGTAACTACTGTATAGCTACTAAGTTAGATAGATAATAATGCTCAAAGACTTGAAGAAGATACACTAGCTGGTATAAGATGTACAAGTTCCAGAATTGTAGATAATCATTAAGGCTCAAACGAATAGTAGCTTTCTGTATTCAAATATTTACTCAACTATTGTCCGAATACTCGAATATTCGGTGTAAGGTTTCATTGCTATGAATGCAATCCAGTAATTAAGGTGGCCACTACCAAGAAACCTATAAAGAACCACAAACAAGTTTGTGGCTTCGTATGAATAACTTACTGAGAAGAAAAGGGTAGCATAGTGCCCTTTCTGAAAGGATTACTGCAACGATATTGTGATGGAAAGTGTTTATAACAAAGTAGAAGTATCTGGAGTAAACCATGAATCCATATGAAGTCTTGTGCTTACGGCGATCTGCCACAGCATTAGTACATCTTCACCAATTAGTGGCTACCTAATGCTATTTCTACTGTTTGCTTCTTCAACACCATTCTTTCCATTCAATGGCATCGTCTCCGCTTCCTTAATTGCTTACAGCTAATCACGTGCCATTGTATAACGATCATGTGCGAATATTCGGGGGTTAATTTTATTATTCGAATACTATGCCAACGGATATTAATACGAATAATCGGTTATTCGTTTGAGCCTTAATAATCATGCAGTTAAATGCTGGCTGCAGATTGTTAACATGAAATAATCTGACTGCTCTATTAGAGTATTTGAGGTTCTATTGGAGCATATTGCTCTTTTAGAGGCTTTTCAGCTCGTTTCAGCCAGCACTCCTGTCAGCTTTATATCATTTGTAGTAGCTTAACTATGTCTTCTAGGTAATCAAGTAGAGACACGTCCCCAATTTATTTTTTTTTGGGGGGGGGGGGGGGGGGGGAGACTGCATCAGTAATTCCACCGATTATTATTGCCGTGATCATCCAATTATTCTAATGTAACCATCCTATAATTCCAGAATTATTCTCACGAAATTGGCGACCTATTATTCTCAAGATTATGCCAGCATAATAGGCGCTGGCCTAATCACCAGACAAACCAGTGATATTTTATTGTAGACTTGTCACACCCAAGAGGTCACAGTATTGATGATGGCATCCCAACTCACCTTGTCGGTCATAATGATACAATTCATGAAATTCTAGACAGCCCAAGGCACCCTTTGCTGAGAAAGGTAGTTTTAGAGAGTGCCTACCTGCTTGTCAGAATTTAGAGTGAAGGAATGGAACATGCCACCTTTGGGCTACCATGATTAATTTGTAGATCTATTTGTTGGTCAGCACAGCCAAGAGCAATTTTATCTTATAATTTAGAGAGGTGCACTATTTGGACTGTACTCTTACAGAATAGTGTAGTACCTTTGTGCAGATTTAGGCACCCCTCTCTCTTTAGCATTGGTAAAGGTGGAATGGCCTTCATCCAGAATCTCTTTCTGAATAATACTGGACATAACCCACTCAGAGGTCAGATTCCCTACAATAAATTGCTGCAAATCCAAGAAAAAAAGCCATGTATGTTTTTAGTGTGGTTCTTTTGCAATGGCCTAAAACTTTTGATAGATGGCAAAGGAGGTAGTCTCAATTTGCCATGCTTATTATCTGGTGTTGCCACTTGGCTAGAACAGAGATCCTGGTTTTCAATGTTGCTGCAGCAGGATAATTGCAAAAGCAGTAGTAATGCACCTGCTACAGTGCATGTGATTCTTTGTTGTCCATATTGACACCATGCAAAACTTTCTATGGAAGGACATCAATGCAGATCAACTAATGTCAAAACTATATGGATGGCAATCAAAACTGCAAAAGCTCATACTGACATGTATTCTTTTCTCTAAAGTGCTAATTGCTATTATCAAACTAGATGTACCCAAGAATTCATAAGCTGCTTAAGGATACAGCATTCCTAGTAGACAAGCCTAATGTATTACTCAACTAGATAATATGTGCATCTGTACATGTACCTATGAGTTACTGTAACATTTCACTAGGTACTGGGAATTTTTTTAGCATGTATAGTGTATTAATTATGCAATATGGGGACCTGTTTATTTTCCAATCTCTTGTATTGCTCTTGACAGATATTGCAATGAATATGACCAAGCTCCAGCAGTACTATTCTATCTTGACATTTCTTTCTACTTCTGAGACCGCCTTATTTCTGTTTGTCACATAATTGGCAGACAGGGATTACTCCTTTCCAAAGTTTACCTATAAAAACTCAAGGGTTGGCACGAACTTTTTGATGATACATACACCATGGCTACAACAAGTCTATAATTAATGGAAACCAGGCCAATACAGATCACAGAGCATCCACAAGTTTATTACTATTTCTATGATGTCACAAATAAAGTGTCTGCTGGCCAAAGAGGCTACATCATACTGCAACTGATTGTCATGGGAAGCTTGTTACAGAGCCAACTTTGGATTTATGTGGTAGAGTGGATTCACATTAGATTTAAGTGAACATCTCTCACTTGCAGAGGTGGGTATATAGTTGACTAGAAGTAATTCCCAATACACTCAAAACCAACCAAATAACACAGGGCTAAGAAATGTTTTATTGGATGGAACAGGACACAGTATCTGCTTGGTGAAAGCAATGACATCAGCCTTGAACATGACAAATAGATATAGCTAACCGAGTACTTTAGTATGTAGCTTTACTAGACAGTTATTTGGTCAGAATTGGAAGATATTGTTATCTTTGGTAGCTCCAAGTTGACCACTTTAACACTCACAGTTACTAAAGTGACGCAGGCAGCCAATACAGTAAAGGAAGTGGGCTTCTCAGACTCACACATCATGACATTGGGAAGGTGTATTGTTTGTCAAAAGTGTATACGTACCTCTTTACGGTAAACTCTTAAACAACTACTACACACTGGGATGAATGCAATGGACAAAATACATCCATCTTTCATACACTCCAGAATACTGGAAAGCAAACTTATTCAATTTATATTGAATATATATTTATAACAATAATACACACAAGGAATAGAGTTACGGTATTGCTTGGGTGGAAAGCCATCTTCTGGAAAAAGATGCCTTTCTGTGGCAGTCACCAATACTTTTATTGGGTTGGTGGGAGGGGGAAAGGAATCAGCTGAAGGTCGAGTAGTGCCTATTACCTCATCCATTTCATAAATTAGCTTTGTGTTAACCTCTTTATGCAGGATAGCTCAAATGGTATTAGAGCAACTGCACAAAGATGCTTGAATACTATACCACTTCTGACATGTGAGAATGGTAGTGTCTTAGCTTGTGACATGGGTGATATTCATTGTACTCATAAGCACTATATGAGTGTATCTGTTGTGTTGCAGTCAGTCAGTCAACGGTTACAATAATGTTCATTGTGTTTGGTAGTAATGAAACTTACAGGGAATATTAAAATGTCTTGTATCATATAGCAACTATGGTATGTACAAATATAATGAATACAATTCTCTCCATACAAGGCAAGCTGTATTTGCAGTGCTAATGTAATGCATATATGACAGTGTAGTGTGTTTTCTAATATTGACAGCTCCGTCACCACCAGGTAATTTATAGTGTGCTTATGGTTTAATGAGGTGTTTTCAATTCTTCCTAGTTTAAAACAATTCTAAATAAAGTGTCAGGTAAGTGTTATACTGGTAGGAGCCTACCAGTGCCATAAACTGATTGAATCTCCATCCTGCTATAGAGTGGAATGTGACAGTACGAGGGCTCCATCAAGGTGTCTGTCTATAATTTACAAAAATAGGTCCTTACTTGACATCCTACCTAATCTGATGTATGGTATAGCACCCAAATATCTATATGCAGTTGGCCAGTTGCTCTAACACAACTTGAGTTATTTTGCATAAACAGGCAAACTATTAAGCTCCATGCTGGTATGGTTAATGATCAACAGAAAATTTGCCTATTAAATTACTCCCAGGCAGACGGAGCTCTTGTACGCCTTCCAGCCCCAACCACAATCATTTGATAGTGATGGAAAATCAGGCACGATTAATAGCAATAGCTTGAAATGGGGATATGCTTCAGAGTAGTTAGTAGGTATATTAAAGCAGGGGTGTGGGGGCATATCTACATGTATACTCTCTATAGGCATTTTTATTGTTTGAAGTTTGTATGCAAATATTATACATTGTTACAGCTGACTGGTCACCATGCTCTCAACTACCAATTCTAGTTAATGCCCAGTACCCATTCAGGTGCACACCTTTTTAGTAATAATATTACATGCAAAATTGTGCCTTAGCACATGCACACACACACACACACACCCTTAAAGAGAAGTATTTGTACAAAATGCAACCTTTACACATATTGCAAAGGGCCTAAAAGAAGAATCAATCTAAGTACAATAACAAACGTTTGTGTGAAATGTTACAGTTCTCTTGACAGGCATCTGCTAGTATATTGTCCTTGCCCGGTATGTGCTTAATAATCAAGTCATACCGTTGGAGTATTATACTCAATCTTAATAATCATTGATTCTTGTCCCTGAGTCTATTCAGAAATGTCAGAGGATTATAATCCGTAATACTAATGTCGAGTGCTGGGCAGCAGATAAGTAAACATCAAGGTGTTGGAGAGCTAGTATAAGTGCTAAGGCATACTTCTCACTATAATTTTGTTGGCTCCTGTTGAACTTCTGTGAAAAATAAGCAATAGGGTGCTGTACACCATGATGATCTTCTTGTACCAACACAGCGCCAACTCTAAGATAACCGGCATCAACCATCAACAGAAAAGGTTATCACATTGCGGAGCTACTAATACAGGTGCAGACATAAGCACCAGGTGCCAGTCTTCAGACAGGCACATCCCTGGAGACCAGCAATGACCTTATTGATCAAGCGTTGAAATGTTGCTGAGAATTTTTCATCCCGAATGGCATCACCGTATACTAAAGGAGTTACAAAACCAGAAATTTCCTTCACTAGGGTACCAGCCAGTAACCCTTTAGCTGGCCAACTTGCTTACAAACTTGCATCATTAATTCGATCTATACATTCTTCAATTCTGGGTATTGGATATGAATCAGATTTCATCACAGTATTAACCTTTTGAAAGTCAGTACAAAATGGTGAACGCCATTACTCTTCGAAACAAGGAGACAAGGTGAGCTCCATTTGCTACTACTAGGCTCTATGATTCCATAGTCTAACATGTACTCTACTTCCTTCCTCACAAATTGAAGCATAATAGGGTTAACCCAGTATGGGTGTTGCTTGATCAGTGCTACATCCATCACATCTACATCATGTTGTACACGGGCAGTCCTTCCTGGCAAGTCTGGAAACAAGTCTACAAATTCCAAAATCAAACATGCTATCTGCTGCTGTTGCAACTGAGAAAGGTGGCTTAACTCCTTAGTTAAGTTAGCAAGGATTTCTGAATTCTGTAGCATCCACTCACTGTTACATCTGCTTCCTCCACATAGGCAGGAGAATAGTGGCTACCCCAACAACATTGTCTCACTCACAATAACCCTTCAGCATGTTAACATGGCAAAGGCATTGAGTTGTGTGATGATCTGGTGTATGTATCACATAAATTACATATCCAACTCTCTTGGTTACCACATATGGTCCTAGCCTGCAATGGATGATTAAGTAGTGGGAGGGGTGCCAACGCTTTCTCTCCAACCATGAAAATTTGTTGGCATGACTACTCACCGTACCAAGTTTTCATTTGACTTTGGATTGCCTTCATGTTCTTCTGAGCTAATTTACAGGCACTGGTAAGTCTATGACGTACAGTATTGGGCAAGTTACTTTTAAAAGTAAATAGTTACATATTACATATTACTTGCAACTGAACTATTTAGTTACAGTTACATATTACTAATAAAATAAAGTACCGTAACTATAATAATATTACATAGTATATTACTTTGTGTCCACAGCCTTAAGCTGTCATATGTGAAACTACCACCTTATCACATGACACGATTGCATTGTTGGACAATGTGCAAATCTTGGTTATAAGTAAGAAGCTGGTGAATAAGCTTCATTCAGTAGGCTTCATTACTTCATTGTGGCTAGGCGTTACTCAGTGGATTACTAACGAAATTAGTAACTTCGTTATTTGTAGTAATAATATTATGTAATATTAGATTCATTACAGTAACTATATTACTTAGGTAACGCGTTACATTTGTAAGTAAAGTAACTTGAGTTATATTACCTGTCTTTATAGTGTATTGCGTTGTATTACTTAGTTACCACAAAAGTAATAATATTACATAACTTGTTACATAAGTAACAACATTACTCCCAACACTGATGATGCAGGTCTGGAGGTTTCATGGCCAGCCAATTCTCCTTTAGCAGTTTCAGAGGCCCTCTCACAGCATGGCCTAATACAAGCTCAAATGGACTAAACCAAAGGGAATCTTGAACAGCTTCCCTGACTTCAAAAGGAGCATGTGAATACCTTGATCCCACTCAATCTGATACTCAAAAATAATCATATTCTTTAAAGTCTGGTGAAAAGACTCTATTGCACCTTGACTCTCTGGATGTTACACAGAAGATTTAAAATTGTTTAATACCTAGCTCGTGCATAGCTTGCTGCATTAAAGCAGACATAAAATTTGTTCCCTGGTTGGACTATATGAACACAGGTAACCCCACAAATGTAAAAACTTGATCAATAAATCTATAATTTTGTGACCCTTAATATTATTAAAGGGATTGCTTCTTGAAATCTTGTGAATTGACACATGATTGTTAGAAGGTACTGATTATCTTACTTGGTTTTGGGAAGGGGTCCATCCAACCCAACATAATCAATTAGCACAGGGTTAAACAGTTCACCACAAACTGGAATAGGCTACAGTGGTACTGCATGAATAGGCTGGTTAGGCTTACCAACAATTTGACACATGTGACATGGCTTACAGAATTGTGTGACATCCTTCTCAGTAAAAATGATTCAAAATCTTCTGAGATGTCTCATTGATTCCTAGGTGGCCAGCCATTAGTGATGCATGAGCAGGCTGTAATACCTCACTTCTATGCAGTATGCACCCTGGGGACCACAATCTAATGGACTATCTTCCATTCCTCCTTGGCTGGTGCTGTAGCAGGTAGCCATTTTCTCCTTAGAACACCATCATTATCATATTAGCATGTATGCACATCTGATGCTTCTTTGGAAGTAAATGCTTTGTCAGCTAATCTATACAATTCAGGATCATTCTTCTGGTCAGTCATGAATTGATCTCTTGACAGTGGTGTGCTCTGAAACAATTCTGGAACAATTACAGCTTCCTTCATGCTGGTTAGATCAGTAGCAACAGCACTCAGGAATTCTTCCTGAGGACTGATCTCATTCAATTGTGGTAGTGCTGTCTTCTTCATTGCGTCATTGTCTCTAGACTTGCACGCAACAGATCTTGTCACAGCACATGCTGGAAATATCTGTCAGCTCAGTCTTCAGTGATACTTGCAACTTAGGCTTATCAACAACTTGCAATTCATCAACTTTACAACCTACCAATTCTTTCCCCAGAATAAAGGGTATCCCTTGGATTAGTAATGAAGATTTAATACCCACTGTGACTACTCCAGACACAACATTGGCTGTGAGATACACCTTGTGTAGAGGTACCTTAACAACACTCAGTTCAATTCCTTGGACTAACACACTGGCAGAAGACTGTTCTGTCAATGGTAATACACTTTGTAATGAAAGGGAATAGGTGGCCCCAGTATCACATAGTATCTTAACAGGTACACAGTTGATAAGTGCATCCCCCTGTGACTTACTCTCTGACACTACTTCTGATGGTTTACTGTCAACAACAGCTTCCGACAGTCTCACAGGCTCATTTACTGTACGAACAAGTACATCAGGTTTCTTCTTCTGTTGCAGTGACCAGCACTCTGCCATGACATGGACTCCATGTTCACAATAATCGCATACCACTGAGTGGGACCTATTAGTACTACCGGTATTATCTTGTCTACCATTATCATGTTGGTTACGATGTTTACCAGGGGAAATTCTAAGAAAATTCATGGGTTTATCATCCCTACAACCAGTTGAACTACTACCTTCAGTAGCATTCCTATGTCAATGAGTAGTCGTCTGCAAGCACTGCAGCTTTATGTAAGGTGATGGCCTTCTGTTCATCAATTTAAGTCTTAATATGTGGTAGGCACACAAGCCTTGAACTCCTCCAAAAGGACCCACTGTTTAAGTTTCTCAAAGTATTTATCTCCTTGGAGGTGCATTGTCTGTCTAGTAAAGCTTCTTTCTCACTTGATTTGTCTCTTCTTCTAGGAACCAGTTGCTGATGACAGTTTGCAATGTTGCTTCTTAAGGGAAACAAGCACAAGCAATGACAACTTCTCAGCAAACAATTTAACAGTAAATTCAGTTATCGTGCACAAATTCTATAGATAGTACTTATACAACACTCATAGATAAATATGGCTGTCTTGAAGAAACAAAGGTAGTTGGTGGCGACAACCACAATCACAACAAATCCTAGTAAAGAAAAATGACAACATTAGATGGGACAGCTGATTAAGATAGGTGTACCTGTCCAGCTACCATTTATTGCCTGATACCAAGGATTCTGAGCTTGTGGTTCAAATAAAAATGGTGGACTGCCACTGGAATCCTCTGGCACGTAACAACTACTCACTTGATGGTGTCCAAATGTGTCTCTTATCGTTGTCCATTGTCTTTCTTCTGTTTTCGCCCTTCTTGTAACTTGTTTGCCTTCGCCTCTCCCAGACAAGCCCCCCCCCCCCCCCCCCCCTAGTTTGTTACAGCCGACTGGTTGCCATGCTCTCAACTACCCTGGGCATGCACCCTTTTAATAATAACAATATTACATGCAAAACAGTGCCTTAACAACATGGTTTGTGAATTATTCGACTTACTGATCTTCTGAGTTGTAGCAATTGAGAGCAAATGTTCATTGAATTTGCAGCACTTTGTCAGTCTCCTAAGGATGAAGTGATGATTGTTCTATTAGAGTATTTGATTGTCCTATTAGAGTGGTTGACTGTTCTATTAGAGAATCTTGGTTTTTTGAAATATTTCCCTAGTTTGAAATTCACCTCAGTCTCACTACTGTGCTGCAGAGGCTTAACCAATTCAATGTCCATACATTTACTAGCTATCTGACTCAACACTAACTTTATCAGAGTTTCCATCATAGCTCAAAATCAAATGGTGAGATGTGTTACATAACGCCAAATTTACTGATTGAAGTTCAACTAAACTGCTTTGCCATGCCTTGGTTCTAACTGGTACATGACTGCATGTGTCCTACAAAACTCAAACCCACAATGAAAAGCAAACATTACATCAAGTGTAAACTTGTAATAAGACTGTTAGCAGATTGTTTCTACTCATTGTCAGGAATTAGTTCCATCCAAAACAGGTTTGCTTTTGACTCATTGCAAAAGTTATACTTCTTGTGGCAGAAATTGCTCAATTATGCTGTTCTTATGCTCCATCATTATGCCTATTCCTTTTCATTTCCTATTATGCCAAAAAATATGTTGGCATAATAAATACAAGCCTACAGTGAGTACTAATGTAATTGCAATGCAATGTTTGTGTAGAATCATTGTGTGGCATGACAATAGGCTTGAGTACATTGTGCTTTTTAAATTACCTATTGTTCTTTCGAGAAAATATTTTTTATGCACCTATTATTATTCCCAAATATTTTCTGGAGTAATTCCTGGAATTGTAAATGTCAAATGGATATTCTTCTGCAGCTGAAAATATAACCACTTGCAATCCTTAAAACCATACTCCAAGATTGAGATACTCTAATAAAACAGTCACAACCTACTTGTCTGACTGTTTTATTAGGGTAAGTGACTACTCTATTAGAGTATCTCGACCTTTTTACCTGATTGCAAAGAATAATTGTGGCATAATGTAGCTATGCATGCCTAAACGACAATAGCTAATAGTTTGCACCTTTCAGGATAGCACCTCAGAATAGCAATTTTATGGTTTGGGAATTTTCTTAAGAGCTAATGAATTGGACAAGTACCATTTGAAAATTTAGGTGACCACATAGTGGGAATTAAACAGAAATTTGGGGCATATTTGAATTATTGTATATTTGCTAAAAGTAATGGACTGTTGTGAACTTAAAATTTTTGTTGTTTACTTGGTGATGACATTAGTCACATAGCCATTCCATTCTAAAATGGCACATGTCCCCCTTTTCCACTGACACCTTCAATTAGTCTAAATGCTATCAAATTTGGTTTGCAACCATACACCCGATCACTATCGCAGAAGCTGCAGATATGTCAAATTATTAAGCTAATGAAAACAGAAAGTTTACTCCTGCTCAGCAATGACCATGAGGAATCAAAAACAGTAAATTTTAAGTTTAACAATGGTTAATAAAATTAAAGTGGGAAGTTTAACAGCTGAATTGGCACTGGTCATCAGTACTATGATATTTCAATTCATTTCTGTGCAAAAGTTTTTGTAAAAATACAATTGTTACTACAATTCAAATTATATTGCACATTATAGCTAGAATTAAGATACTCACCTCAGATGTGTATTCACTCTTTCTCGGATTGATATCTGCATTACACACACAGTGTTATCTCACAGAACATTTCACAATGCAGTTACTGTAGCTTTAAGAACAACAATAAAAATATGTGAAGCATTCATTTTTTGATACTGGTGCTTTATAAATATTTAAATTTTGGCTTATCACCAGAAAATAAATATAACAAGTTGTAGTATCTTAAGAATGTAATGATTAACCTGGCTCACATATATTATCATGCTTTTGTTATTGAGTTTAGTACACATAGGCCAGTTGTAAATTGCTAGGCTTATAGTTGTAGTTTTGTATGATTTGCTGTTGTACATGATTGGTAATCATTGATAATCATTCTTAATTGAACCCTACCATATTGGTGACGAGAATGGCAGACTCGGGTCAGATGGAAAAGTTTGATTCTGAATGTGATGAATGGAACTCTTGGAGTGTCATTTTGATGAATGGTTGTCAATCAGTTTTATACGCTACAGGTGACAATGCTGCAAACAAGAAGCGAGCTGTATTTTGCACATTAATTGGATCTCACACTTTCAAACTGTTTTGTATGCCCAAGCATCCTGAGGAAGAGGTGTATGGTGACTTGAGAACTAAGCTCAACAAACAGTTTGGAGTAAAGAAACTCGTCTAGCAGAACGTTACCATTTCTATTCGTACAAGTAGCAGGACAAATAGTCATTGGCCATTTACCTTGCAGAACTCTGTTGTTCAGCTTCTACCTGTCAGTGGTCAGAAGCAGCATTGGGCAAAAATCTTCCTGACAAGTTTGCGATGGGACTATGCAATGAATGCATTCTTCAACAATTGTTGACTCAGGACCACAGCAAATCTCTGGATGATTTATTTCAGTTAGCAACTACTTTTGAAGCCACAGAGAGTAAAGCCCTGAGACGTTCTGAAGGCAAAAGTCAGACAATTGTGGCATCCATCAGCAATGGAAAGAATCCAAAGTCAAAATCCAGAGCAGAACCTCCCAGGAAGCGAATACAGCAGCCAACTCAGGACAGTTTTATAAAGAACAGACTCATAACAATTGCGCCAGTTGTGGGGGAAATCATTCCCAGAAATCATGTCAATTTTACAGTGAAAAGTGTCCATATAAGTGTGGAAAAATTGGCCATATGTGACTGTCTCTGGGAAAACCAGTCTTATCGCCCATTTAAAAGTATCGAGAAACGTCGGTTTTAAATATTCTGTGTGTTGTAGCTGGCCAATGGTGGTAGCTACGCATACCAAATTTTCACACGTTTCACAACAATTTCTTACCTTCCTGATCATCTACTGAAGAAGTAGTCAACAGCTAAGTTTCCCACCATTTTAGATAGTTTTTAAACCGAGGTTGTCTGTATCAGACGAGCTCCAGAAGGGTGGGGGCGGGGGCCCTGGAAGGCGGGCAAGATGGTGTTCAAAAATTGAAAAGAGACGTGCTAGGATGAATTAGGCCAAGTTATAGGCCATTCAGGGCTCAGAACTGGCTAAAATGAAAGGAAATTTACAGCACAGGTCATTGTCCAACACCACAGAGTTGTACAGCCACACACAGCCATCTCCTGGTCGGCCAGGGCTCCATCAAGACCCCAGACCACTCGTACGGCTCGCCACTGTGCTCTAGAAAAGCAGCCAGCAAAAGCAGACCACTTTACTCTGGTCGACTGAGGCAGTGAAACTTGATAGTGCATTCATTAAGCTTTGTGTTTGTGTAATAAAATCAAACTTCCTGTCTTGGGCGATAAGAACGGTTTTCATAGATCCAGTCACATATTGCCTCTGCAGCTGTGATAGTAACACTCCAGGAGTCAGATGAGTCAGCAGTTGTTCTAGTATCTCAGTCAGATAAACAACCCATGCTGACATTCCTCCAATGTTTCAGATTTTACACCTCACAGACATGCAGAAACAACTACGTTTGATGCTTGATTCAGCTTCACCATTAACATTTTGTCAATGTGAAGACCTGGCAAGACTTTGAGAAGCCCAAGTTAACTAAGACTGAATGAGTTCTTAGAGCTTTTGAAGTTCAACCCATCAAACCCTTGGACTATTTTACAACCACAGTGGTGCATGAATATGACTCAAATCAGTCAGCCAACTTGCCAATTTAAGTTTCACACAAGGGAATCAACATCCTATGCAGGGATGGGCTGGCAATGCTTAACATCACAATTACTGCCAGACAGCTCAGCACCACTGATACCCTACAAGTTGAGTTGAACAGTCTTAAACAGATATCAGAAGTCCATGCAGACATTTTTCAACCAGGCTTGGGTACTTGCACAACTGCTCAAGCAGGACACACATTTCATGATGAAGCAGTGCCTAAGTACTGTAAACCTCACCGACTTCCTTTTGCTATCAAACCTGCTGTTGGAGCTGAACTAGACCAGCTGGAAAAGAATGGAGTGATTGAGAAAGTTATACAGTCAGACTGGGCCGCACCAATAGTGGTGGTCAGAAAGCCTGGAGGTAGAGTGCATATTTGTGGTGACTTCAAGGTCACATCGAATCCAGTACTGAGGAATGTTGTTTACCCTCTACCACTACCACAAGAACTTTTCAATAAGTTGAATGGTGGTGTCTACCTTTCTAAGCTAGACTGGGCTGATGCGTATTTACAAATTGAGCTGGACAATGCTTCCAAGTAGCTGGTTGTGATCAACACACATTTAGGGTTGTATTGCTATGAGCAAATGCCATTTGGGTTAAGTTGTGTTCAAGATATTTTCCAGAAAGTTATGGAACAAACTCTTAGTGATATTCCTAGTGTTGCATGTTATTTAGATGAATTATTGTTACAGGTATATAACACTGAGAAGTAGCACCTGACAAACTTGCAGAATACACTGCAGCATCTCAATGACAGTGGTTTTCGGCTTTGTGAATGAAAGTGTTCATTTCTGCAGACAAGTGTCATCTACCTGGGGCATGTTATTGATAAGGATGGAATTTGTCCAATGACAGACAAGATTGAAACCATTAATAACATACCATTGCCCCAAGATCATAAGGAGCTCAGGTCATTCCTAGGAATGTTAAACTATTATGACAGATTTTTTACCTGCCAAGTGTGCTCCCCTTCATTAATTGGTACTGGGCCATAAACACACCAATACAGTTGACCAGATCAAAGTGGCTCTGACATCAGCAGACTCCTTGTCTCACTATGATCCCAAATTGCTATTAACTTTAACTTGTGATGCTAGCACTGTTGGAGTGGGTGCAGTCCTCTCACACACCTTTCCTGATGGTACAGAGAAACCAATAGCGTGTGCTTATCATAAGTTGACCAAAGCCAGCAAAACTATACTCAAATCCACAAAGAAGTACTGGCATAGTGTATGGTGCTCAGAAGTTAGGAAGTATAGGAAGTTTAAATTATACACTGACCACAAACCATTGTTAACTATTTTTCACCCACAGAAATGAATTCCTGAGATTGCTGCCAGTAGAATGGGCATATGATTACAAAGTATATTCCCTCCAACCTTCCACCAACGTTAACCATGGCAATGCCAATACTCTGTCCAGAATACCATTGGACCAAAACCAAGACTAGATTGACGACACTGAAGAAATTGTTTGTGATGTGTAAACACAACAGTTAGATGAATTACCAGCAACTGACAAAAAAATTAGGAAGGCCACAGCTCAAGATCCGGTTTTGTCTCAGGTATTTAATTACCCCCCAAAACACCTTTTTCAATAGTCAGAGTAAAGAAAAAAAAAGGCAGCTAAATTACCAGCCAATTAGAGTTACAAAGCATTAATTTAGGATGTAGTAAGGGTGAATGTATAGAACATAGTTGAATGATTAAGATTCAATGCTACAAGTTAATAATTGTAGTTAGTTGTATCGACTTAACTTTTATTCTTGGCCGCTTCAGATTCCAGCTGTTTTGATTGCCAGTTACTTTTATTTGCCTGTTTTACAGCCAAGGTAATCATAGTCAAGTGTAGTAACATTATTGATTCTTGGCTGCTCTAGATATCAGCTCTTTCAGTTACCCATTAATTTCATGGAGTGTTTTTCTACAGGTGATTTGTTTTTACATGGGGTTACAGATACTTGTAGTTTCTTGGAAATGCATTTTTTTACAGAAAAGGTATTTTTGGAGGGGTATCACTAATTTTTGTCAGTTATATAATTTACAGACCCAATGTTCAAGCCATGGGGGATGTATGATGAATTCTGCTTTGTAGAGGCGTTGCAACCAAACATAAATCTGCTGATAGGTGGTGAGCATATAACATACAATCCTATAGTAGCAGTTAATTTTTAATAGGACAAGGGCCAGTGGAAAATACTGCAATTTACTGGTCAGGCCAGTAATGGCTACAGTCAGGGTTACCAAAGATAAAATTTGCAAAGCATGCTTTTCTAGGTGATCTTAAGGTTACGGAAAAGTTTAAAATACGTGGGCGGAACAAATTACAAAACCTGCTTTAAACCAAGCCAGGATAAATAATTTCAACAACTGTGTTGTGTTAGCAATACAACTAATTGTGCTTGTTTGTTTTTACTACAGAACAACGACTGTTCTTGGGTGTGTGGTCTACAATAGAGCGATGTTTTATAAAAACGTGCCGCCAAAAACCAGACTAACAGATTACTGAATCCTTACAATTTCAACACAAGTGACTAAACAACTAAAATATCTAGGTCCTGTGGAAGCGATTTTTTTAAGTTACTGGTTGTATAAACGTTTTATTGAACTTTTAGTAGTTTTTTTTGAGTGAAACAAGCTCTTCGAAGGCTTGTATCTGAGTCACTGGGCAAAAACGCTTCCACAGGACCTAATAAAGTTAATATACAGTATCACTATGCCCCAGAAAATCCAATAGAGCATACAGCTTTTGCTGTATTTGGTGGCGGAAAAACATGGTAGTGACAGCTGGAGCTGAGCGATGTACGGCTGGCTTACTTGTGTTACTACAACAAATTGTAGTGTTCTGCCTGCCTCAAATTACATTGTAGCTACATAAAAACATCAAATATGAAGAGCTTCACCTTCATTTAAAACTTTCACGCTGCTAGACTGGTTTTATGGGCTTCTCAAAAAGTATCGATTGGCATTCAAAATTTTGAATGATTGCCCGTGACTATTCCGTAAACTTAAGGAATGCCAACATCTTGAAATAGCAACTCTGAGATGGCATCTGGGATCTGGGAGTTTTCAGACAGAGATGTAAATATTCAGCTATAATGTTCAATGACTGTTCTATTAGAGTATTTTATTGCTTGACTGTTCTATTAGAGTATTTATTGCCTGACTGTTCTATTCAATCATTCTGTACTTATCAATGAATAATAAAACCTGCTTTGGCCACTGCCATAGTGGCCGTAGTGTCCTGAGGACAACTTATCAACTTGGTTTGCCACTCGTAGAGCAAAATGCTTTGCTGAGGGTTATGAAAGAGATCACAAACATCATACTATTATTTTTATTTCACTACATACAAACACACACTTACATCATATACAAGCACAAGACACACACAAAATGTGACTGGGCCTGCGAAAACAGGGCATATGGGCACAAACTACACCCCATCACTCTGTAGATCATATCTCAGTATTGGAAAAGTATATTTCCATTCTGTAACTTGCATCATGATGCCAATTAAATGTTTACTAAGAGCTGAAAATTGCAATGTCATAGTATAATGGTACAAAAAGTTATGAGTAATGAAAGTGTAAAAAGGTAGGCAAAAATCATGTGCCCACATGCCCTATTATCGCAGGCCCGGTCACAAATGTGCGAACACTATACACGCATGTTCACACACATACATCACATAATTGGTTGTACTTGATGTAAACAAGTTAATATGACATCTCTTGTGAAAAGCTTTGTAGATGAGTTCTTGCAGAAATAAATTTGTGTTGTACATTCTGTTTAGTGCCCATTAATTACACATGTCACTCCATAGTTAAGCCATGAGGATATCCAAGCAAGTATCTTGGGTGTTGCAACTGATGTTCCAGGTTAGTTAGATATGTATTTAATTTAAGGTTAAGTTCAGTGCCTGCTTGTTCTTTTACAGGTCTCATTTAATATTGTGTCGTCATGCAGACATCCATGAAATGTGAATGCTGTGTGGAGCAACCCCAACTCATACACAGTCACCAGCAAACCATGAATCACATTCAAGCAATCTGTTACAAAAGTTGAAAGCCACAACACAAGCTCCATGAAGCATTAATTGAAATAAATAAGTTCCACCTGACTGACAGTTACCACGTGACCTATTTAGGAGATATATCTCTTGGAAAGTTCCTGTACAGTAACACCTCAAATGAACACACATGATACGTGATTTATATTATTATTGATGGCATTTCATGCCTTGAGAGGGAAGTATGAATAATAATCAAACACTAAAATATATAAAGTACGCATACCGCATTGTGGAGCCATAACTAACAACAAACTTCACCCAACTGACAATGATCACGTGACCTAGTTACGGGAAATCTCTTGGAAAGTCCCTGTAACACCTCAAGTGAACACACGCGATATGCGGTTTACATTAATATTGATGGCAGTCCATGTCTTGAGACGAATGATAAACATTTGTCATATCATAACTGGATTTCAATGGAGTGATGAAGTGTACTGCAACTGATTTGAAACTAAAATAAGTACACCCGCTTGAAGAAGTCAAATGGATATTAAAGAGTCAAGAATACTGATTTACTCAGCTCTTCGTCGAGGTTCAGTAATGAAAAGAGGAGTGGAGATTCAGTAACGAAATGAGGAGTGGAGGTTCAGTAACAAAAGGAGGAGTGCAGAAAGATGAGGCTAGTGTGTAAAGTGCCACATCACCTCACACTGATTAACCATGTGTATGTGATTGGTTTTTAGACACCTGCACTGACTAGTGCAAATTCACTGAGACCAAGCTGAGAACTCCTGTGATGGTACCAACTTGAGTAGCAGCAAATACCAGTATTATCCAGCTTGAAATTATCTCATGGATAGATTGTCAACAAGGTGTGCTCGTACAGACCAAACAGCTTTCAGTATTCAGTGTCACTCTAGTACCAATTTAGAAGTCCCAGAACTGTAGGTGGAAGAAGTAAGGTAATGTACATAATGCTTGTATATACAAAAAAAATACTCACATTGCATACTAGTCTAAATAACTAGCAGTGAAATCTCTCTAATCAGGACACATACATAACTTGGGACCGGGTAGGAAGTCATGAATTTCAGGTAAGTCTACATACAGAGGAATTGTATTATCAAGAGTTCATAATATTTGTATGGGGGGAGAGTGTCTAACTCTCAGTATGGCCTGTACAAACACCCTGCGTAAAGTTCACCAAAGTTCACCTTTCATCCAATCAACATCTACACTGGGAGATAGAAAACTGTTGATTGGCGTTGATTAGTGTTGATGATGGTAAAGCCTTTGTTCTGAAATAAGGCTGAGCTGTTACTTTACGCAGGATGTTTGGTGAATGCATTCAAGTTAGACACTCTCCACCATACAAATTATTATGAACTCTTGCTATTATCTTGTGTGCTCCTTTTATAGATCTCAATTGTCAACTGTACATGGATCGACTATAATGATATCAAGAGTGTAGTGAATTTCCAGGTCGGTCTATGTACGCACTAAAGAACATAGCTGTTTATCATTTCTGGATCAGAGGTACTGTTTTGATGGTATCCCCCTGTCATTTACATGTTGTGCTTATAAAGATATTCTCCAATATCCAGATTTTAGGCATATTGTATTTAATGACTACTTGTTGATTTTTTTGTAGGCCAATTGTATTGTCAGATATCCAAGCAAGTGTCTTTGGTGTTGTGACCGATGTTCCAGGTTAGTTACATGTGTGCTTATTTGAAGGCAAACTTCAGTGCCTGCTTGTTCTTTTTCAGGTCCCACTTAATCTTGTGTCGTTATATGCAGACATCCAAGAGATTATCACTGGTGTTAAACTATTTCTAGTAATGTCTTGATATTGATTATCGTTGTGTCACATGTTGTAATAGCATTGTTGTATGTCAGTTTACCATAAGGCAAGAAATTTTCATGGATTTTGTGGCCATCTTATTCTTGAAATTTGAATATTGTGCAAGTTGTGTGGAACAACCCCAGCTCATATACACGGTCCAATGGCGGATCCAGGATGGGGCATTTGGGGCAAATGCCCTCCCCCCCCCCCACCTTGTGGAGTAGCCAGCCATGCTTCTGATTAAAATAGCCAATAACCACTCGCAACAAGGCCATGCCTTACAGAGTGAAGGTGTCTAGGTACATTGCGATCAGTTTATCAACTCATGAAAATATACACATTTGACTAGCATTTATTATAAATTCACCTGAAACCAAAGTCAAACTAGCTCACCCAGCACCTTCGTGCGTACTAAGCGCCTCTAAAAATAATTATTGGGTTGCTGTTGTTTGAGACATTCAGAGCCTTTTAAGCAGCACAACCATCTGAAAAGGCCAAAATAGCAAAAATCAACAGTGAGACACTACTAAGAGGTGATTATTTGCTGCTTCAAAAATGCAACACTGAACTAGAGAATATGGCTCTCCCCAACCACCTACAACTTACCCGGTTTGTGCCCCTCCCCTTTCCAGCTCCTGGATCCGCCCCTGCGGTCACCAGCAAACTACGAACCACATTGCAGCAATGTGCTACAAACTTGAAAGCCATAACAGAAGCTCATACACTGTCACTGGAAAACCACATTCCATTACACAAACATTTTGTTGCACCATGGTACGTGCAAAATGAATAATGAAAGCCACAACACAACTCCATTGTGCAAAATACATAGAGGTGGTGGGTGGTAACCCCTATAGGCTTGTTGTCTTTTGTATGTACCTTACCTTTGTGGTAAAAGAAATTGAAGATTTATACATATGCTTAAAACACCTTCCTAGAGACTTTGTTCTTCACACTTTGTTTATAAGGCATCTGGCGATTATAAACACTCTTCACACCGTGTTTATAAGACATCTGGTGATTATAAATGCTTGCACGGGGCATGGCACTAATTGGAATCTAAACGATTTCTGCTTAAAATGCCATCCCAAGGGAACGTACAGTTGTGTACGCTTTCACAACTTGTATATCAGACATTGGGGCTTGTGTCCACATCATATCTTTAAAAGTTGTTGTAGGGATTAAAGGTTTGATCAAAGAAAATACGTGTATGGGCAAACCAGAATTAGATGGTGTCAGTGCTAGATGGACTATACAAACACAAGTATATTGACTGGTATAATGTGACGGTAGGTGCACCATAAGGTAGAGTAATAAAAGTGAAATATATGGTGATACACCTATTATTTTATTTTAGCGAGGTTGCAAGACTATGATGACGACTCCTAAAGACTTCACATCACAATTGACACACATACAAGACCAGGAATCAGGTCGACAGTGTGTGGTAACACATCACAATTGACACACATACAAGACTCGGAAGCAAGTCGACAGTGTGTGGTAACACATCACAATTGACATACATACAAGACCCGGAAACAAGTCGACAGTGTGTGGTAACAAATCACAATTGACACACATACAAGACCCGGAAGCAAGTCGACAGTGTGTGGTAACACATCACAATTGACACACATACAAGACCAGGAATCAGGTTGACAGTGTGTGGTAACACATCACAATTGACACACATACAAGACTCGGAAGCAAGTCGACAGTGTGTGGTAACACATCACAATTGACACACATACAAGACTCGGAAGCAAGTCGACAGTGTGTGGTAACACATCACAATTGACACACATACAAGAACCGGAAACAAGTCCACAGTGCGTGGTAACAAATCACAATTGACACACATACAAGACCCGGAAGCAGGTTGACAGTGTGTGGTAACACATCACAATTGACACACATACAAGACCAGGAAGCAGGTCGACAGTGAGTGGTAACACATCACAATTGACACACATACAAGACTCGGAAGCAAGTCGACAGTGTGTGGTAACACATCACAATTGACATACATACAAGACCCGGAAACAAGTCGACAGTGTGTGGTAACAAATCACAATTGACACACATACAAGACCCGGAAGCAAGTCGACAGTGTGTGGTAACACATCACAATTGACACACATACAAGACCCGGAAGCAGGTTGACAGTGTGTGGTAACACATCACAATTGACACACATACAAGACCAGGAAGCAGGTCGACAGTGAGTGGTAACACATCACAATTGACACACATACAAGACCAGGAAGCAGGTCGACAGTGTGTGGTAACACATCACAATTGACACACATACAAGACCCGGAAGCAGGTCGACAGTGTGTGGTAACACATCACAATTGACACACATACAAGACTCGGAAGCAAGTCGACAGTGTGTGGTAACACATCACAATTGACATACATACAAGACCCGGAAACAAGTCGACAGTGTGTGGTAACAAATCACAATTGACACATATACAAGACCTGGAAGCAAGTCGACAGTGTGTGGTAACACATCACAATTGACACACATACAAGACCAGGAATCAGGTCGACAGTGTGTAGTAACACATCACAATTGACACACATACAAGACTCAGAAGCAAGTCGACAGTGTGTGGTAACACATCACCATCGACACACATACAAGACCCAGTAACAGGTCAACAGTGTGCGGTAACAAGTCACAATTGACACACATACAGACCTTCAGTGCAGGCCACTGTAAAGCTTTAATAATAATAATAATAATAATAATACAAGACCTGGAAAACGACAGTGTGTAGTAACACATAATTAACATACATACAAGACTTGGAAACAGGTCGCCAGTGCTTAAATTGCAAGGCGAATACCACACCTACAACGTCAGTACGTGGAATTACAAAACAAATGAAAAATCTACATGATACAGGTTTCCAGTGGGTAAATACAACCCGAATTACACCTCTAGTTCATCTATTCAAACGAAACTTCGACGATTTCCACAACACTGACATGTGTTCACTAAAACACAAACCTGATTGTCGACTGTTGTATTCCGCCTTGAAAAGATGGTTTAATACACCCAACAGCACCGTACCGCATCGTACTTTTTATCCTTCATTCCAGTGGCACTAAATAGAAATTTTCATAATGTGTTACGCACATGATCGTGCAGCCACGAGGAGGACATGCGGCGAGACGGGAGGGGAGACACAAGGTGGTCTTCAAGAAGTAAAGTATGCTGATCTGTAAAGCTTTATGGATGGGCAGATACTCGCAACAGATGTTGAGTGCCAGATCTGCTACTAGTAAGTCGTCTGCCATTGTCGAGTGTTTAAGAGTCCAGAACGGAATGATTCGTGAAGAGAAATCCTGACGGTAACAGCAGTGGAAGGATATATGTTAACGCAGTAGTGGAAGGGAAAGAACATACTTTTAGTCTCTTACTGCTGTAACTCTTCTCCAGATTGCCGGCACTCATTAATTAGAAACTTACTGAAATACCGCCCCACCATTCTTCAAAAGTTTCTTACGTGAAAACGAATAGTGTTTAAGAGATGCTCTGTATCTAGAATTAACAGTTGTTGGAAATGCTGATGGAAAGGGAACCCAATGATAGTACTAGTGGAAAAAAGGACTTGCCACCAGTCAGACAATATGTAGTACATTCTTAGATGATTGTTCTAAGCATTTAGAGTGTAACATTGTTTTGAGAAATGCTGGATGGCAACATTGGACAGGAAGAATAGCCAAGTACGATACTGGCAGAGAAAGATTAGCCAGCAGTGAGATGGTACATGCTTGAAAATATTTCTTGGAAGATATTCCAAAAGAAAAAAAGCAGCAGTAGTGGAATAGGAAGACCTGTCAACAGTATGGTATGTACAGCACTTTAAATGGTTATTTATATGTAAAACGTTGCATTTAGAGTGACATATTTCTTGTAAGAAATGCTGTCTATATTGAAAGAAAGAAAAGTGAACGAGAGTTGTAGTAGAAGTGGAAGACCTGATATCAGTGGGACGGTATGTACAGCATTTTTGAATGATTATTATTGTGTGAAACTTTAGTGAAAGCAATACTGACTATATTGAAAGAAATTAAAGCGGACTGGTGTACTAGTAGAATAGAAAGAACTGACAGTGGTGGGACGGTATGTATAGCATTCTTGAATGATTATTTTAGGTATGAAACACTGTTTAGAGTGAACTATTTTATTTCTCAGAAGAAACGCTGACTGCTTTTGAAGGGAGATAAGTGGACTACAGTACAAGTAGAATAGGAAGATCAGCCAGCACTGTGATGGTATGTACAGAATTATTGTTTCTATAAATCTTTGTATTTAGAGTGAACTATTTCTCAGAAGAAATGCTGACTACTTTTGAAGAAAGATAAGCGGACTATAGTACAAGTAGAATAGGAAGATCAGCCAATACTGTGATGGTATGTACAGAATTCATGAATACTAAAGATTTTAAATCTTTTTATTTAGAGTAAACTATTTCTCAGAAGAAATGCTGACTACTTTTGAAGAAAGAAATGCGGACTATAGTACAAGCAGAATAGGAAGACCTACCAGCACTGTGATGGTATGTACAGAGTTCTTGAATACTGATGATTATTGTATCTATAAATCTTTGTATTTAGAATGAAAATTTTCTCAGAAGAAATACTGACTATACGCAAGAAAGAAAAGTAGACTAGAGTACTAGTAGAAGAGCAAGACCTGATGTACAGCACTTTTGGTGATTATTTTATAAGTAAAACTTGTGTGTTTATAGATTGAAATCTTTCTCAGAAGAAATGCTTACTATGCAAGAGAGAACGGACTTGAGTAGAAGAGGAAGATTTACTATCAGTGAGATGGTATGTACAGCACTTTTGAATGATTATTTTATAAGTAAAACTTTGTGTTTAGAGTGAAATATTTTTTGGAAGAATGCTGACTATTTTAGAAGGAAAAGCAGACTATAGTACAAGTATAAGAGAGATCTGCATCAATTTTCATGGTGTGTAGAGTGTGGCACTAAAGTTGCTGGTAGTAGCAAAATTAGATGATGGCACTAGAGCAGAGAATGTGACGGTACGTACAAAATTCTTGATTATCAGACTATAATATTATAGTAATGTATCCTGGTTAGAATTTTTGAGATGAAAGGATTTACGCCAGCACAGAAAGTGATGAATGCAAAAGAGGTATGTTGAGAGTTGTTGCATTTTAATATTTTCAATCGATGTACACTAGAATTGAAAGAAATTGGGAAGGCAATCCCAAGGACGGTGAATGCTGTATGAAAGAACTGACGGAAGTGAATATGAAGACCAGAATTTCATTACTTTTCATATATTTTTTATATTTAAATGAATATCCGATTTTCGTACCTCAAGTATCCTTCGGGATCACGTGCGCAGGTTACGTGACAGCACTTCCATGATGGGGCGTAACTAGGTATATACGATGTATTATGATGGGTAACTACGTCTGGACGTCCTGAAAAGTGGTCCCACGACGAATTACTACTAATCTCGTCGTGGGGTTACAGACGTTTTCCGTAGTTGCCACGTATCTTCGTTAATACGGGATGAATTACAGGAAAATTTCCCTCTGTATTTGTGGCGAATTTTGCTGTGTCTTCTGTCATGTTGTCCGACAACCTGACTTTGTACTCATGTTGTAGTATCTGTCAAAAACCAGATGTAAACTTGTTGCAATTTCTATTCTTTCCATGATACTGGTTACTGATGAAGGCAGACACTTTTGCTGGTGAAGCTGATCTAGGAACAGTCCAAAGCAAAGAACAGCCATCAAGAGTTACTACCTTGAGAAATTGCCTGTTCCGCATTCCACACATTACCTTCAGCTAGGTCTTTAGCACAGGCTAGCTAGATTTTCTCATTAATTTCACCACTATCATCAAAGAGAGCTGCTGGGTGTAGAGCCAATATATGAGAGAATAAAGTCGCTTTAGAAACAGTCTGTCTTGATGACCCCATAATTCCAATGACACGTACATAAATGAATTCAGCAGTATCTATCCACAATATGTATGTGCTTGCCAAGTTTAGTAGTCTTACTGTATATACAGGAAAACTGATGAAAAAATCGGTAGAATTATTTTGATTCTATTTACAGAAAAATGTTCAAGATTTACCAACTGGCACTTGTCAGATTTGGATTCAGCATATATTGACTTAGAACAGCTTAAACAATTACTTTATATTGAAAAACAAGGTTGATCTGAAAAAAAATCTAGATGTCTACCCTGGACTACGGCTGAGGAACAACCTGCACAACCCTTAGCATGAGTCTCAATTGCACTGTCAATATCCGGCCACCAAACATGAAGCCTTGCCAATTACTTTATCCGTGTCATGCCAGGATGTCCTGAATGGAGTAGTTGCATCACTTTGTGACAACATTTCTGTGGAATCAATACTCTCAGCTAGAGGTGTGCAATCATCTAGATATATCCGATTATCTAGGTATCAGAAGACTTATCGAGATTAGGATGATAAGTTTATTTATCTAGACAATAGTAAACTTCCGTAAATTACTTGTATAGCATGGAATATCTGATGGTGTAGACATCTCCAACTCTCCCACCACTTGAGCACTGTACTAAAACCAACATTTTTCATTTCTTTATACTCTATTTTGCTCACCTTACTGGTTATACATTTGGCAGTTGACTGTGATAATGCATTTGTTTCAATTATCTAGATATGTTAGATAATTGAGATATGTTCGAAAGGAAATATTGAGATATGTCTAAGTTTGTTATCGCATACCTCAACTCTCAGCCCCCAAAAGTGTTGCGAATTGTCAATTGTGTTCTCTTGTAAAAGAAAGGATGTAATTTACTGTCCACTGCACTAGAATAAACTGGCCAACCATGTAATGTATCAAGGCTCACGGTAGTGAGTCGTGCAGCCAAGAAACCACAAAGTGCATGCCCATATAAAGAAGCGTGGCCACTACTGTGAGTTATTTATGTGTAGGGTTAGTTTTGCAATATTAGTCCTGAATTATGGAACATTTTGCAATAGATTTGTATGGCGCCACACATTGTCGACCTGCTTCCGGGTCTTGTATGTGTGTCAATTGTGATGTGTTACCACACACTGTCGACCTGCTTCCTGGTCTTGTATGTGTGTCAATTGTGATGTGTTACCACTCACTGTCGACCTTCTTCCTGGTCTTGTATGTGTGTCAATTGTGATGTGTTACCACACACTGTCGACCTGATTCCTGGTCTTGTATGTGTGTCAATTGTGATGTGTTACCACACACTGTCGAGCTGCTTCCTGGTCTTGTATGTGTGTCAATTGTGATGTGTTACCACTCACTGTCGACCTGCTTCCGGGTCTTGTATGTGTGTCAATTGTGATGTGTTACCACACACTGTCGACCTGCTTCTGGGTCTTGTATGTGTGTCAATTGTGATGTGTTACCACACACTGTCGAGCTGCTTCCTGGTCTTGTATGTGTGTCAATTGTGATGTGTTACCACTCACTGTCGACCTGCTTCCTGGTCTTGTATGTGTGTCAATTGTGATGTGTTACCACACACTGTCGACTTGCTTCCGGGTCTTGTATATGTGTCAATTGTGATTTGTTACCACACACTGTCGACTTGTTTCCGGGTCTTGTATGTATGTCAATTGTGATGTGTTACCACACACTGTCGACTTGCTTCCGAGTCTTGTATGTGTGTCAATTGTGATGTGTTACCACACACTGTCGACCTGATTCCTGGTCTTGTATGTGTGTCAATTGTGATGTGTTACCACACACTGTCGAGCTGCTTCCTGGTCTTGTATGTGTGTCAATTGTGATGCGTTACCACTCACTGTCGACCTGCTTCCGGGTCTTGTATGTGTGTCAATTGTGATGTGTTACCACACACTGTCGACCTGCTTCCGGGTCTTGTATGTGTGTCAATTGTGATGTGTTACCACACACTGTCGAGCTTCTTCCTGGTCTTGTATGTGTGTCAATTGTGATGTGTTACCACTCACTGTCGACCTTCTTCCTGGTCTTGTATGTGTGTCAATTGTGATGTGTTACCACACACTGTCGACTTGCTTCCGGGTCTTGTATATGTGTCAATTGTGATTTGTTACCACACACTGTCGACTTGTTTCCGGGTCTTGTATGTATGTCAATTGTGATGTGTTACCACACACTGTCGACTTGCTTCCGAGTCTTATATGTGTGTCAATTGTGATGTGTTACCACACACTGTCGGCCTGATTCCTGGTCTTGTATGTGTGTCAATTGTGATATGTTACCACACACTGTCGACCTGCTTCCGGGTCTTGTATGTGTGTCAATTGTGATGTGTTACCACACACTGTCGACCTGCTTCCTGGTCTTGTATGTGTGTCAATTGTGATGTGTTACCACTCACTGTCGACCTGCTTCCTGGTCTTGTATGCGTGTCAATTGTGATGTGTTACCACACACTGTCAACCTGCTTCCGGGTCTTGTATGTGTGTCAATTGTGATTTGTTACCACACACTGTGGACTTGTTTCCGGTTCTTGTATGTGTGTCAATTGTGATGTGTTACCACACACTGTCGACTTGCTTCCGAGTCTTGTATGTGTGTCAATTGTGATGTGTTACCACACACTGTCGACTTGCTTCCGAGTCTTGTATGTGTGTCAATTGTGATGTGTTACTACACACTGTCGACCTGATTCCTGGTCTTGTATGTGTGTCAATTGTGATGTGTTACCACACACTGTCGAGCTGCTTCCTGGTCTTGTATGTGTGTCAATTGTGATGCGTTACCACTCACTGTCGACCTGCTTCCGGGTCTTGTATGTGTGTCAATTGTGATGTGTTACCACACACTGTCGACCTGCTTCCGGGTCTTGTATGTGTGTCAATTGTGATGTGTTACCACACACTGTCGAGCTTCTTCCTGGTCTTGTATGTGTGTCAATTGTGATGTGTTACCACTCACTGTCGACCTGCTTCCTGGTCTTGTATGTGTGTCAATTGTGATGTGTTACCACTCACTGTCGACCTGCTTCCTGGTCTTGTATGTGTGTCAATTGTGATGTGTTACCACACACTGTCGACTTGCTTCCGGGTCTTGTATATGTGTCAATTGTGATTTGTTACCACACACTGTCGACTTGTTTCCGGGTCTTGTATGTATGTCAATTGTGATGTGTTACCACACACTGTCGACTTGCTTCCGAGTCTTGTATGTGTGTCAATTGTGATGTGTTACCACACACTGTCGACCTGATTCCTGGTCTTGTATGTGTGTCAATTGTGATGTGTTACCACACACTGTCGAGCTGCTTCCTGGTCTTGTATGTGTGTCAATTGTGATGCGTTACCACTCACTGTCGACCTGCTTCCGGGTATTGTATGTGTGTCAATTGTGATGTGTTACCACACACTGTCGACCTGCTTCCGGGTCTTGTATGTGTGTCAATTGTGATGTGTTACCACACACTGTCGAGCTACTTCCTGGTCTTGTATGTGTGTCAATTGTGATGTGTTACCACTCACTGTCGACCTTCTTCCTGGTCTTGTATGTGTGTCAATTGTGATGTGTTACCACTCACTGTCGACCTGCTTCCTGGTCTTGTATGTGTGTCAATTGTGATGTGTTACCACACACTGTCGACTTGCTTCCGGGTCTTGTATATGTGTCAATTGTGATTTGTTACCACACACTGTCGACTTGTTTCCGGGTCTTGTATGTATGTCAATTGTGATGTGTTACCACACACTGTCGACTTGCTTCCGAGTCTTGTATGTGTGTCAATTGTGATGTGTTACCACACACTGTCGACCTGATTCCTGGTCTTGTATGTGTGTCAATTGTGATGTGTTACCACACACTGTCGAGCTGCTTCCTGGTCTTGTATGTGTGTCAATTGTGATGCGTTACCACTCACTGTCGACCTGCTTCCGGGTCTTGTATGTGTGTCAATTGTGATGTGTTACCACACACTGTCGACCTGCTTCCGGGTCTTGTATGTGTGTCAATTGTGATGTGTTACCACACACTGTCGAGCTTCTTCCTGGTCTTGTATGTGTGTCAATTGTGATGTGTTACCACTCACTGTCGACCTGCTTCCTGGTCTTGTATGTGTGTCAATTGTGATGTGTTACCACTCACTGTCGACCTGCTTCCTGGTCTTGTATGTGTGTCAATTGTGATGTGTTACCACACACTGTCGACTTGCTTCCGGGTCTTGTATATGTGTCAATTGTGATTTGTTACCACACACTGTCGACTTGTTTCCGGGTCTTGTATGTATGTCAATTGTGATGTGTTACCACACACTGTCGACTTGCTTCCGAGTCTTGTATGTGTGTCAATTGTGATGTGTTACCACACACTGTCGACCTGATTCCTGGTCTTGTATGTGTGTCAATTGTGATGTGTTACCACACACTGTCGAGCTGCTTCCTGGTCTTGTATGTGTGTCAATTGTGATGCGTTACCACTCACTGTCGACCTGCTTCCGGGTATTGTATGTGTGTCAATTGTGATGTGTTACCACACACTGTCGACCTGCTTCCGGGTCTTGTATGTGTGTCAATTGTGATGTGTTACCACACACTGTCGAGCTACTTCCTGGTCTTGTATGTGTGTCAATTGTGATGTGTTACCACTCACTGTCGACCTTCTTCCTGGTCTTGTATGTGTGTCAATTGTGATGTGTTACCACTCACTGTCGACCTGCTTCCTGGTCTTGTATGTGTGTCAATTGTGATGTGTTACCACACACTGTCGACTTGCTTCCGGGTCTTGTATATGTGTCAATTGTGATTTGTTACCACACACTGTCGACTTGTTTCCGGGTCTTGTATGTATGTCAATTGTGATGTGTTACCACACACTGTCGACTTGCTTCCGAGTCTTGTATGTGTGTCAATTGTGATGTGTTACCACACACTGTCGACCTGATTCCTGGTCTTGTATGTGTGTCAATTGTGATGTGTTACCACACACTGTCGAGCTGCTTCCTGGTCTTGTATGTGTGTCAATTGTGATGCGTTACCACTCACTGTCGACCTGCTTCCGGGTCTTGTATGTGTGTCAATTGTGATGTGTTACCACACACTGTCGACCTGCTTCCGGGTCTTGTATGTGTGTCAATTGTGATGTGTTACCACACACTGTCGAGCACTTCCTGGTCTTGTATGTGTGTCAATTGTGATGTGTTACCACTCACTGTCGACCTTCTTCCTGGTCTTGTATGTGTGTCAATTGTGATGTGTTACCACACACTGTCGACTTGCTTCCGGGTCTTGTATATGTGTCAATTGTGATTTGTTACCACACACTGTCGACTTGTTTCCGGGTCTTGTATGTATGTCAATTGTGATGTGTTACCACACACTGTCGACTTGCTTCCGAGTCTTGTATGTGTGTCAATTGTGATGTGTTACCACACACTGTCGACCTGATTCCTGGTCTTGTATGTGTGTCAATTGTGATATGTTACCACACACTGTCGACCTGCTTCCGGGTCTTGTATGTGTGTCAATTGTGATGTGTTACCACACACTGTCGACCTGCTTCCTGGTCTTGTATGTGTGTCAATTGTGATGTGTTACCACTCACTGTCGACCTGCTTCCTGGTCTTGTATGCGTGTCAATTGTGATGTGTTACCACACACTGTCAACCTGCTTCCGGGTCTTGTATGTGTGTCAATTGTGATTTGTTACCACACACTGTGGATTTGTTTCCGGTTCTTGTATGTGTGTCAATTGTGATGTGTTACCACACACTGTCGACTTGCTTCCGAGTCTTGTATGTGTGTCAATTGTGATGTGTTACCACACACTGTCGACTTGCTTCCGAGTCTTGTATGTGTGTCAATTGTGATGTGTTACTACACACTGTCGACCTGATTCCTGGTCTTGTATGTATGTCAATTGTGATGTGTTACCACACACTGTCGACCTGCTTCCGGGTCTTGTATGTGTGTCAATTGTGATTTGTTACCACACACTGTTCACTTGTTTCCTGGTCTTGTATGTGTGTCAATTGTGATGTGTTACGTACCACACACTGTCGACCTGCTTCCGGGTCTTGTATGTGTGTCAACTGTGATGTGTTACCACACACTGTCGACCTGTTTCCGGGTCTTGTATGTGTGTCAGTTGTGATGTTTTGCCACACACTTTCGACCTGCTTACAGGTCTTGTATGTATGTCAATTGTGATGTGTTACCACACACTGTCGACCTGCTTCCGGATCTTGTATGTGTGTCAATTGTGATTTGTTACCACACACTGTCGACCTGTTTCCGGGTCTTGTATGTGTGTCAATTGTGATGTGTTACCACACACTGTCAACCTGTTTCCGGGTCTTGTATTTGTGTCAATTGTGTTGTGTTACCACACACTGTCGACCTGCTTCCGGGTCTTGTATGTGTGTCAATTGTGATTTGTTACCACACACTGTCGACTTGTTTCCGGGTCTTGTATGTGTGCCAATTGTGATTTGTTACCACGAACTGTCAACCTGTTTCCGGGTCTTGTATGTGCATCAATTGCGATGTGTTTCCACACAGTCGATCTGCTTCCGGTTTTTGTATGTGTGCCAATTGTGATTTGTTACTACATACTGTTGACCTGTTTCCAGGTCTTGTATGTGTGTCAATTGTGATGTGTTACCATACACTGTCGACCTGATTCCGGGTCTTGTATGTGTGTCAATTGTGATGTGTTACCGCACACTGTCGACCTGCTTCCGGGTCTTGTATGTGTGTCAATTGTGATGTGTTACCACACACTGTCGACCTGATTCCGGCCCTTGTGTGTGTGTCAATTGTGATTTGTTACCACGCACTGTTGACCTGTTTCCGGGTCTTGTATGTGTGTCAATTGTGATGTTACCACACACTGTCGACCTGCTTCCGGGTCTTGTATGTGTGTCAATTGTGATGTGTTACCACACACTGTCAATCTGCTTCCGGGTCTTGTATGTGTGTGCTAATTGTGATTTGTTACCACGAACTGTCAACCTGTTTCCGGGTCTTGTATGTGCGTCAATTGCGATGTGTTTCCACACACTGTCGATTTGCCTCCGGTTTTTGTATGTGTGCTAATTGTGATTTGTTACCACATACTGTTGACCTGTTTCCGGGTGTTGTATGTGTGTCAATTGTGTTGTGTTATCACACACTGTCGACCTGATTCCAGGTCTTGTATGTGTGTCAATTGTGATTTGTCACCACACACTGTCGAACTGTTTCCGGGTCTTGTATGTGTGTCAATTGTGATTTGTTACCACACACTGTCTACTTGTTTCCGGGGCTTGTATGTGTGTCAATTGTGACATGTTACCACATATGGTTGACCTTTTTCCGGGTCTTGTATGTGTGTCAGTTGTTACCACACTGTTGACCAGTTTCTGGGTCTTGTATGTGCATCATTGTGTGGTGTGACCACACTTTTGATATATTTCTGAGATTTGTAGGTGTATCATTCATGTTACATTATACATACTTGCAATCTGATTCTGGGTCTTGTATGTGTATCATGTCTTCTCACAAAGATGACCTGTCTTGAGTCTCATTAACAGTGTTATTTTGTATTTACAGATCGCTAAAAAGCTATAAAAATATTGAAAGAAGAAAATGAAGATCAAAGGATTGAGATTTGTAACTTAGGTATAAACACCTTGGGAATGGCAGTGTGACTGTTAAAACTTTGGTGAAATTTCAGGATGTACTGATATCTTATTGTGCAGCAAGTATAGATTATGGACATTTTATGTGCCATTTTGTTTACAATGTACAGCAAGTTATATTTCCAAGGCTCGCATTATATGAGCAGCTGGATTAACCTGACTTGTAATTGCTGATATCCTCTACCTTTTTCTGTGATGAGCATGGTTGTTGTACTATGCATGCAATAATTGCAGGACAGTACTCATGATATTTATTACATGCACTACCACCAGTGGAACCAGACTTAGAAATAATGATGTTATTATATTATTACGTATTTTCGTGATGATTGTAATTGACAGGCAGTAGATAAAGTCATTGAGTACATAGGCAATAACCATAGGGAAGTAGCTATGCAATGGTGGATCCAGGATGGGGCATTTGGGGCAAAAGCCCCCCTCATCCCTCGTCACCTTTTGGAGGCATCATACTTATGAGTAGTACTCAACTTTATGTCAGGGCTAAAACGATATGCAGATTTTAGTAGAATTTATTACAAATTCACCTGAATCAAAGCAAACCGAAGTCAAACTAGCTGTGAAATTGCCCCAAGCACCTTCGTGCATACTAAGCGCCTCTAACAAAAAATTATCGTTTTTAGAGATTCATAGCCTTTTACACAGCTTTTAAGACTCACAACCATCTGCAAAAATTAATGTCAAAAATCAACAGTGAGACACTAATAAGTGGTGATTATTTGCTACTTCATAAATGCAGCAACTAACAAGATAATCTGGTTTTCCTCACCCACTTACAACTCAGCCTGTTTGTGTCCCTCCCCCTGCCAGCTCCTGGATCCGCCTCTACTATGGTATACCTTGTGCAGATACGAGTGCTGTGTCTCGGGAAACCTCCAGGGTAATTTTTGGCGCTGGGACTCGTAACTTGAGTATGCTTTACTAGAGTTGTGCAATCACTGGGGTGTAGTAACCAGTTTCAGTAACCCATCTAGAGCCATCCCTTCGATCATCATCCATCTATGGTTGACGATCTGTTCGATCGTCATCCATCCGTCTCGTAAACCTCTCAGTTTGATGAACGTAAAAAATTATGACAGCATTACAATGGCCCGCAGAGACGAACTTGATTCTGTCTTAGTACGTCCTTGCCTATTTTCAGCTTGCAAAGACGTGTTCCGTCCTCTTCGTATTTAATCATAGCAGCATTACATTCACGTAATTCTTCATAGACGGACTGAATTTCGTATTAGTACGTCCTTGCCCATTTGCAGCTTGCTAAGACGGTGCTACGTTCTCTCCGTATTTATCGTGATTTAAGCTGTGAGAGATTAAGTCATGTTTACAAGTGAACAGAAGCGTCGCCTATACCCAAGCAAGCCATAGTGTTGAATGTGAGTGCCAACAAGAAGCAAATCATTCAAATGAATTGTTGATCAAATGTGTTTAGTTCAGATCCCACATGGAAAGTGTGTTGTCATAGCTTGTCCTGAGCCACATCCAGTACAAGTTGAATGGTAAACTCCAATAACTCATGAAGAAGCTGATTTTATTATGGCTACCACATTATCCAAAAAGTTGCAGCAGGCAGGACATTTGATTTTTGATTGATTGATTTTTAAATTAACCTCATGGTAATCGGCACAGCTGTTCTTCTTTACCAGAACATTACACACATACAGCGTTACACATAAAAGTACAATGACAAGCAGACAAGGTGATACATACAAAAACAACTATATTAGGCAAATAAAAATACAGTCAACTATTCACTACACAACAAGAAGTCACAAACAGAAGCCAGAAGGTTTGATGATAAAAATATGTCATTACCTAATCATATAGCATGGTATCTGATGATGCAGATGTGCTCCTCGTTCTAGTTCATCACCTACATGCTCATGTCAATAGCTTGTCACATAACATTCAAGTGACAATGGAAGAGTGTTCTGGAAGCCATGCAATTATTGATGTCAATGAGGTACGTAGCACAACAGCATGATGCAGTAATTCCCAATCTCCTTGGACCACATGCTTTGAGCGGATGTGACACAATCTTCTCTTATATTGGTATAGGCAAGGCAACTGTACTGAAAAGGCTGATGACGTTCACAGATAATCTCTGTCTAGGTGACCTATCTGCATCAACTCATGTCTCAGATTTGTATAAACTGGCAAGGAACAAGGGACATTATTACACAGCATATCTTCAAAAGGAAAACTGCTAGCCAACACCATAATTATGTGACCCAGTCTGACAAAACCGGGCTTATCGCCTATTTAAAAGTATCAAGAAATGCTGGTTTTAAGTATTTAGTGTGTTGTAGCTCGCCAATGGTTGAAGGTATGTGTACCAAATTTTCACACGTTTTATACCAATTCCTTACCTTCCAGAGCATCCACTGTGCAAGTAGCCAACAACCAAATTTCCCACCATTTTAGATAGTTTTTAAACTGAGGTTGACTGTATCAAGCGAGCTGCAAATTGAGTGGGAGGCGGGGGGCCCTGGAAGGCGGGCAAGATGGTGCTCAAAAATTGAAAAGGAAGGCCAAGGGATGAATTAGGCCATGTTTTGAGCCATTGAGGTCTCAAAACTGGCTAAAATGAAAGGAAATTCACAGCAGACGTACTTATTCAACACCACAGAGTTGTACAGCCACATACAGTCATTCCCAGGCTGACCAGAGCTCCATTAAGGCCCCACACCACACGTAAGGATCACCACTGGGCTCGGGAAAAGCAGCCAGCAAAACCAGACCACTAAAATCTAGCCGATTTTAAATGTGGAATTAGATAGTTTATTCATGTAGCTGTGTGTCCTGGGTGAAAAATCGAATCTGTTGACATGGGCGATAAGACTGGTTTTCTCAGACTGGGTCACATATGTCACCCAAGCTCAGCAGCCTGCCACCCACTATGGCCGCATTTAACCACTGTCAATATGCCCATTTCCAAACAGCATTGTGGAAGGCTGCAGACATCTCTTTTCCCCCAAATGTGGACCCATTGCAGTACAGTTGGGAGATGAATAGATCAGAATTTTGACCAGTTTTTACCTCACCAGGGTAGTTAGCTGCACCAGATGAGGTACTCAACCTCATCAGTTGTGTGGTTGCAAAACTGGATGCAAATGGCACTCTGCTCTTTTGTTAAATTCACCCTTACCTGCTCAGAGTTTTGCAAATGTATGGGACAAGCTAGCTGTTAAAATCCAATGAAAGCAGCAATACCACACAGTGATTGCAGTGGTGATGAAGATTTTGTATAGCCAAGCAAGAAAAAACTGAGCATCAAACCATGGGATGTACCTCAGTTTTCTGAATTTCAGCATATTTTTCTAATGGAATCATTTTGACTTTTGAATTACCTTTGCAAACATAAAACTGTTTAATAACCAATGCATCTATAATTGCATAGATTTTGAGCGCCATATTAGATTTTCTAAATATGCTCAATGTTTCACACCTGGCACTCACCAGATTTGGAATCGAAAAAAAAATTGGTCTAGAAAAGGTTAAAAAATGACTTTATACTCTAAAACAAGATCATCTGAGGCATAGCCTGGACTACTGGAAGAGATCCTGTCCGTGTAGTCTTACATCAGTGGGAATTGCCATTACGGTCTTGGCAGCGAGTACACAGCGACTATGCTGGGCCACTCAAAGGCAAGATGTGATTATGTCTGATAGACCCATTCAGTTAATGGCCAAAAGTGTTAGAAATTACTGATACAAGTGCCACAGCTACAACTAGAAAGCTCAAGCAAATCTTTTTTTGCTGCACAAGGGTTATTGGAGTAGATCGTTTCAGATAATGGATCTCAGTTCATAGCCAGTGAGTTTAATGATTACTGCAGTTCACATGGAATTCTACACACAACCACTGCCCCTTACCACCCTAGATAAAATGGAGAAGTAGAGAGACTTGTTGAAACTTTGAAGAACAGTGTTGAGAAAGATAATCCTGTTTCAAGAACAGAAGTTCAAGATTATGCTACGAATTTCCTTGCAAGATATAGTTACATCCATTCAGGGATGGGTCAGGCACCTTCAGAACTGTTGAATGGATGATGATTACGAATAATTCTAGATCACTTTCATCCTTAGTTACAACAAACTAAACTGAGACAGGAAGAACATTACAATTTACAGACGAGACTGAAGAATTACAAGATAGGTGACCTAGCTTTAGTGTAGGTACAAAACTTCAGGGAAGAAAAGAGATGCATTCTAGGTATAGTCAAAGAGAAATCTGGAAATGTGATGTACCAAGTTTTAATTGAAGGACAAAACCTTAGATGAAACCATCATGTGAACCAGTTGAAAACCAGACTGGCAGTTTTACATCTCATGGATCCTCTGCAAGTTTCTTCTCAACCAAATGACTCTCAACCAACAAGTAGTTCTCAAGTGGCAGTCAGTCAACCAGATCAAACTCAACAGTCAATAGTTGAACAGCCACCTCTGAGAAGATCTGCACAAGTGCCGAAGCCAAGAAGACCCTGGCCACCTAGTAACAATTAAACTAAGAGGGAGGAGATGCAGTATCTTAAGAATTTAATGATTAATCTGGCTAACATGTATTATGGTGCTTTTGTTATTGGGTTTTGTACACAAAGGGCAGTTGTAAATTTCCTAGGCTCATGGTTGTAGTTTTGTATGATTTGCTGTTGTACATGATTGGTAATCATTGATAATCATTCTAATCGAACCCTACCATATAAGTACACAAAAATTGACATTTTCAACCTATAGCACACCAATAAAAAGTACTGAAACAAGTTGGTGTAGTCCATGATATTAAATTACACTAAACAATAAGAAGTGTTATGTCCCTGCTGTATTCACAGAAATACACGGTAGGGATATAATTATCACTTCTTATTGTTTTACTGTGATTTAATATCATGGACTATACCAAGTTGTTTCAGTACCTTTTATTGATGTGCTATGGTCCCTACTCTACACATACTGCATCAGACGTGTATGTAATTGAACATCTTAAGATTGGTTTTTTCGCTTCCACCAAACGTTTGCAGCAGTACTACTAAAGAAGAGTTGTAACTAAGTTGTTTAATAAAGTAGGATTGGGTTCTAGTGCTAGCACAGGACATAATCAAGCAGAACAAGATACTCAAATAGAGCAACAGCAGTTGAAAGATACCTTAAAGGTCCAGTCAGTTTTTTGAGCTTTGCTATGTAAGTTGACCCCTGAAATAAATAATGGAATAACAAATTTTCTTGTGTTTACAATGTGTTGATTGTTCTATTGTCAGAAACAAAAGTATATTGTGAGATAGTCTGTTCTGTTCCACACTGCTGTGGAGGGGCTGTCTCTGATGTCCATTTAATTCACTCAACCATAAATGGTTCCTTGTAACTGTACCCAAAGAACTCCAGCAACAGCTTTCCATCGTGATGTTTGGGACTTACCTTTTTAACATGGGCATGTTTGTGTGTGTGGAGGATGCTTCCAGTCATTGCCACCACCTTGCTATGTAGCGCATACTAACAAAGTAATCAAGACACACAGTAGTGTGTCGTGCGGCCCAAGAAGCCGGCGCGCAACACCCGTGAGTATATTGACAGGAAGAAAGAAAACCCAATTTTCACACCTCCGTAGCTCTGTGCTGCCTTGACGAAATAAGACAATGTTTGCTGTGGACACTCCCTCCAACGTCAGTACTCCACATTCCAAATTTGAGCGAAATCGCTTCATGTGTTCCCGAGATATGCAAATTCAAAAATTGGCTTAGTTTCTTCGTTTTTCTTTTTTTCTTCTTATTTTCTTCCTCTTGTCGCACACTTACAAAAACTGCTATAAAATGCGAACTCCATACCCGATTGCCTTGAAATTTGGCACACAGAACGGGGGTATAAAATCGGTGCCACCTTTAGCTGGAATACGATAAACAGGCAAAGAGATATTAGCGATTATTCACGAAAAATAACACCAATATGTTGTCACGCCTACAGGGTAAACCGCATATGGGAAGAAGGTGAAAATCGGTAGGTCAATAGGGTAACTATTGAACCTAAAACCTTTGTGGTTTGAAAGAAATCGAGCTAAAAACCAGGAAGATACAACGAAAAAACCAACAGTGTGTAACAATTACCTAATCGAGATTAGCTAATAAAAAACCGACTGCTTGCCACGCCTACCAGATAAACCGCTTGGGGTAATGCTTTGAAAATCGTTGTACAGATGGAGAAATAATCTTAGAAAGGCTCATCAATGGTGTAGAAGAATCAAACTTAAAGCCACGGAGTTATAACACGAAATCCAACTTGGTGCAGCAAGTGCGAGATCGAGATACTCTAATAGAGCAGTCACTCTGAAGAGAATTCAAGAGATCAGCTAGAAACAAGTAACCTGTATAGAGATCAGCCATAAACAAGTCACCCTGTAGAGAGATCAGCTACAAACAATTCACCCTGTAGAGAGATCAGATAGAAGAAGTTACTTTGTAGGGAGTTCATGCAACTATGGAAACAGATAGTTCAGCTAGAAAAAATCACCTTGTAGAGTTCAGCTACAAAGAAACCACCATTTAGAGAGTTCAGCTACAAACAAATCGCCCTGTAGAGAGATTAATAAAAGAAGTTACCTTGCAGAGAGTTCAGCTACAAAGAAACCATCATGTAGAGAGTTCAGCTACAAACAAATCTCCCTGTAGAGAGATCAATAGAAGAAGTTACCTTGCAGAGAGTTCAGCTACAAAGAAACCATCATGTAGAGAGTTCAGCTACAAACAAATCTCCCTGTAGAGAGATCAGCTAGAAGAAGTTACCTTGTAGAGAGTTCAGCTGCAAACAAATCACCCGTAGAGAGTTCAGCTACAAACAAATCTCCCTGTAGAGAGATCAGCTAGAAGAAGTTTTCTTGTAGAGAGTTCAGCTTCAAACAAATCACCCTGTAGAATGATCAGCTAGAAGAAGTCAACTTGTAGAGAGTTCAGTTACAAATAAACCACCATGTAGAGAGCTCAGCTACTAACTAGTGACCTTGTAGATACATCTGCTAGAAAAGTTACCTTGCACAGAGCTCAGCTACAAAGAAATCATTCTGTGAAGAGCTCAGCTGCAAACAAATAACTTGTACAGAATTCAGCTACAAACAAATCACCCTGTAGAGAGATCAGCTAGACGAAATTTACCTTGTAGATAGTTCAGCTACAAACAAATCACCCTGTAGAAAGATCAGTTAGAAGAAGTTACCTTGTAGAAAGTTCAGCTACAAAGAAACCATTTTGTAAAGAGCTCAGCTGCAAACAAATCACCTGTACAGAATTCAGCTATGAACAAATCACCCTGTAGAGAGATCAGCTAGAAGAAGCTACCTTGTAGATAGTTCAGCTACAAACAAATCTCCCTGTAGAGAGATCAGCTAGAAGAAATTACCTTGTAGAGAGTTCAGCTACAAAGAAACCACCGTGTAGAGAGTTCAGCTGCAAACAAATCACCCTGTAGAAAATTCAGCCACAAACAAATCGCCCTGTAGAAAGATCAGTTAGAAGAAGTTACCTTGTAGAGAGTTCAGCTACAAAGAAATCATTCTGTAAAGAGCTCAGCTGCAAACAAATCACCTGTACAGAATTCAACTACAAACAAATCACCCTGTAGAGAGATCAGCTAGAAGAAGTTACCTTGTAGATCTTTCAGCTACCAACAATTCACCATGTAGAGAGAGCATCTAGAAGAAGTCACCTTGTAGAGTGCTCAGTTACAAGGAAACCACCATGGAGATTTCTGTAATAAATATATGTATTATATATAAAATTTGTACATTTAGCGATAAAATATTTAAAGTACATCTACTCCATCTTTTCTTCTTCCTGTGGTGAAGAAAAAAAGATAGGTTAAAAAGTCCCAACGCCGGCCATAGGCTGGCTTTGGGGTATACAAATACAAAAAGAAATGAAATCTAATCCAAAACAGCCAAGCTGTAAAAAAAGTGTGCAGCCCTCAGAAAGGCTATGGTGAAAAAAGATGTGAAATCCAAGGTGGCGGCCAAGAAATGGCTGTGATGGTAGGTTAATGGTAAAAATTTTAATAGTGACAAGTCACGTGAATTTTGTGCCAAGACCAAGCGGCACCAAATTCACCTGAATTGTCGCTATTAAAATTTTTACCATTAACCTATCATCACAGCCATTTCTTGGCCTCCAGCTTGGATTTTACATCTTTTTTCACCATAGCCTTTTTGAGGGCCGCACACTTTTTTTACAGCTTGGCTGTTTTGGATTAGATCTAATTTACAAAACCTAAGCTTTAATCATAGGTGTTCTCTAATTTTCCTGTAATGCCCAGGTCTGGATTCTTATGGATGGAGAACTTGGGACTCCACTATGTGTGTGTGTGTGTGTGTGTGTGTGTAGTAGGTGGCAATGATTTTGTGGTACAGTAACAATAGCCAGGTAGTTTATTTGTCTGAATACTGATGAGTTCTCAGGAATACATCACTTCTTTTACCGTTGTTTCAGTCAACCTAGAAGTAGTAATGGGAGTGTTTGGACACTGTAGAAGAGATTTTCAACCATCATCATTGAACCTCTTACTGACTGTTAGTCTTTTTTAGGATTAGCCTGCACTGACTCAGTGTTATTATTGAGATGAATTGGAAGAATGAGAACTTTGATGGGTAGAAAGTGATGAAATTTTCAATGTTGATTTTGTACTGCATAATACAATGAGTGAAAAACTTTTGAGAAAATATTTTACATTTTAAGCAGATTGTCAAATACGTACATCAAAATTCTCTATATTAAACTTTATCATTATATCCTTTTTGTAGTGGATTTGGTGAATTTTGGAGGTGTCTAAGTTACTTAGACCCTTTCATGTTTACTTAGATTTTTTTCATGTTTATTACTGGTAGCATTGCATCGCATCACCACCTGAAAGTTAATTTTAAACCCGTAACTGTTGTTATGGGTAGAGTAATGGCTTGTTTCTACTAATGAATGCTATATTTCTCTGTTACAAGCAGCTGTCAACAGTGTTACGGTACTACATCTACATAAAGGGTCTAAATAACTTGACTTCAGACCACAAGGGTCTAAGCAATTTAGTAACCTTCAGGCGCCACGACACAGGGCTATTGGGTTACTAAATTACTTAGAACCCTGTGGTCTGAAGTCTAACTATTATTTAGCACCTGTTCATACCTGATAATGGTATATCGTATCCATCCGCAATAAAATTGGCCACTTCTCTCAGGCAAGGAAAATTAGAACTGGTGAATTGTTTAGCCACCTGTCTGATCTTTATGCAAGGCATTTTCAACAACAAATCCAAGGCTTCAATGTGTGCTTGGGTCGGAGACAATAACTAAAATAAAGTTTAAAAGTGTGAATTTAATATAAAAAGTTACTTATAAACATTTCACTACATCTAAAACACATGTGATATTTAATAATTAAAACATTAATTGTATCCACAGGTGAAACCAGGCTTTGACAAAGGAGGGTGCACCATGACAAGGGTAGTAGGTAGTGATATAAAGCAGGGGGTCTGGGGGCACAGCCCTCCAGAAGCTATATAGTAGAGCAGCAATATCACAGTATTGTGCACTTTATGAAACTTTTCACACAGTTGTTACACTTGATGACATGAAATTTGAGAGGTGGAGCCATTGCAGATTATTTTGACCCTTGGTGTGCTTTACAGCCCTTTGTGCAACAACAATTTTACGTTTTACAAATTGCAGCTGTTAAGCTTAGTGGATGAACCAGTTTTTCACAATCTATTAAAAGTGGCTAGATTTCAGCTGCCACACTGTACTCAACTATGCTCACCTGACAGCCAGTGAAAGGTGACAAATGTGACCGGGCCTGCGATAATAGGGCATGTGGGCACATGATTTTTGCCTACTTTTTCACACTTTCATCACTCATAACATTTTTTACCATTATGCTATGGTATTGCAATTTTCAGCTCTTAGTCAGCATTTAATTGGCATCATGATGCAAGTTACAGACTGCACAAATACTATTCCAGTACTGAGATATGACCTGAAGAGTGATGGGTTGTAGTCTGTGCCCACATGCCCTGTTTTCGCAGGCCCAGTCACAAATATTGTAATGAACTTCATGTCTTCAAATTTTTACTCATTAATATTGTGACTGTCTCAGCAAAACCCCAACTTGTTCTCAGCTCACTGTTCTAAGCGGTTTAGCTGGTAGGCGTGAAAACTAATAGTTTTTTTATTCATAAAAGTCGATCGCGTAATTGTGACATAGGTTGGGTTTTGTGTCATATCTCGATGGAATTTAACTGGATTCCTTTCAAACCACAAAAAGGCACTTCTACAATAGTTACTCCATCTACATAGCAATTTTCAGCTCATTCCTTCAAGCGGTTTACCCTGTGGGCGTGACAGACCTTCGACCTTATTTTACGCAGATAATCAGTCATAACTCCGTTAATGTTCATCAGATTCCTACCAAACTTGGTACTGAGATTCGCCTTAATGAGCCCTTTAAGTGTGCCAAATTTCAGCCCGATTCAAGTACGCATTTGTGTTTTATTGCGGATTTTGCAAAGTGTGCGAAAAGAAGTAGAAGAAAAAAAAACCAAGAAAAAAAACCAAACTTTTGCCGCTCGTATCTCGGAAATGGCTGAAGCGATTTTCTTCAAATTTGGTATGTGGACTCCCCTACCTCGCTGGCATTTCTGTAGCAACTTTGGTTTTAATAGGATAAGGAATCACGGAGCTACAAAGGTGTGAAAATCACGTTTGCTTTCTTCCTGTAAATATACTCACGGTGTGGTGCGCCGGCTACTTGGGCCGCACGACACACTACCGTGTGTCTTGATGCTGTTTGGTTAGTAAGCACTGCTTGTATTACCAATCACAACACACCAACATAATGCTTGGTATACTGTATAATACAGCTTTAGGATATACATAGAATGGGGCATTGTTACAGGGTGACAACTAAACATATACTGCAGCTTAAGTGTTAGCTACTGGCTGTTTTATATTCCATAGGCATTAGCACCATTTTAGCCAAGTGTTCTATCTTATGTAGAGAAGTATGCAGTGCATTTTACTGTACAATGTATTCTATGTCTTGAAGTTAACTTTTATAGAAATGTGGTCTCTTAACACAGGTGGTCACTATATGACAGGTTCCACCTTACAATTGTAAATATCACATATCTAACTCAGCATAATATTATAATAATTATGTTGGAAATACAAATCTGTACTATGTTTAAGTACCATACTGCATGATGTGCATGGGTGGGAGAAAATAAGGCTACTTTTCGCTATTATAAATGGCTATAACTTTGCAATAGTAAAAGCTATGGACTTTCTTTAAATTTTAGTGTACTCTTCAGAGCAAGAGCATTAATTTGACACCAAGTTTGTGAAGTTTGAACCATTTATAGGTGAGACAGATGAAAAACTGACTATTTTTAAGCATTAAATTGGTCACCAAAGGTCAAATCTGAGGTGGCTCTTTATCAAAAAATAACCTTCATGATACATACAAGCTATGTGGCAAGTTTAATAGTTTTATCCAAAAGTGCACAAAAAGGTCTTAGCATCCTAACTAATTGTTTGTGATTTGATCATTAAATATTGTAGGTCTCAAATGAGCCCATATGGGTGATTTTACAAAATTTGGTCACAAATGCAGGCGGGAGGTGATTATTGATTATTAATTGTGACTGGGCCTGCGAAAACAGGGCATGTGGGCACAAACTACACACTGTCACTTCACAGGTCATATCTCAGTATTGGAATATACTATTTTGCATTCTGTAACTTGCAACCTAGTCAATTTAATGCTTACTAAGAGCTGAAAATTGCATTGCCATAGCATTATGGTACAAAATATTATGAGTGATGAAAGTTTGAAAAAGTAGGCAAAATCATGTGCCCACATGCCCTATTTTCGCAGGCCCAGTCACAATTATCTAATCCAAAACAGCCAAGCTGTAAAAAAAGTGTGCGGCCCTCAAAAAAAGCTATGGTGAAAAAAGATGTGAAATCCAAGGTGGCGGTCAAGAAATGGCTGTGATGGTAGGTTAATGGTAAAAATTTTAATAACAACAATTCAGGTGAATTTTGGTGCCGCTTGGTCAATTGGCACAAAATTCACCTGAATTGTCGTTATTAAAATTTTTACCATTAACCTACCATCACAGCCATTTCTTGGCCGCCACCTTGGATTTCACATCTTTTTTCACCATAGCCTTTTTTGAGGGCCGCACACTTTTTTTACAGCTTGGCTGTTTTGGATTAGATTTCACTTCTTTTTGTATTTGTATACCCCAAAGCCGGCCTATGGCCTGCTTTGGGACTTTTTAAACCTACCTTTTTTTCTTTACCACAGGAAGAAGAAAAGATGAAGCAGATGTACCTTAAATATTTCTGATTTAATCAGTAAATGTACAAATTATATATATAATACATATGTTTATTATAGAACTGTCCATGGTGGTTTCTGTGTAACTGAACACTCTTCAAGGTAACTTCTTCTAGCTGTTCTCTCTACTGGGTGATTTATTTGTAGCTGGATTCTGTACAGGTGATTTTTTTGCTGCTGAGCTCTTTATAGAATGGTTTCTTTGTAGCTGAACTCTCTACAAGGTAACTTCTTCTAACTGATCTCTCTACAGGGAGATTTGTTTGTAGCTGAACTCTCTACAGGTGATTTGTTTGCAGCTGAACTATCTAGATGATGGTTTCTTTGTAGCTGAACTCTCTACAAGGTAATTTCTTCTAGCTGAACTCTCTACATGGTGGTTTCTTTGTAGCTGAACTCTCTACAAGATAACTTCTTCTAACTGATCTTTCTACAGGGCAATTTGTTTGTGGCAGAATTTTCTACAGGGTGATTTCTTTGCAGCTGAACTCTCTACATGGTGATTTCTTTTTACTGTAGCTGAACTCTCTACAAGGTAATTTCTTCTAGCTGATCTCTCTACAGGGTGATTTGTTTGTAGCTGAATTCTATACAGGTGATTTGTTTGCAGCTGAGCTCTTTACAGAATGGTATCTTTGTAGCTGAACTCACTACAAGGTAACTTCTTCTAACTGAACTCTCTACAGGGAGATTTGTTTGCAGCTGAACTCTCTTCATGATGGTTTCTTTGTAGCTGAACTCTCTACAAGGTAACTTCTTCTAGCTGAACTCCCTACATGGTGGTTCTTTTGTAGCTGAACTCTCTACAAGGTGATTTGTTTGCAGCTGAACTCTCCACATGATGGTTTCTTTAAATTTGTAGCTGAACTCTCTACAAGGTAACTTCTTCTAGCTTATCTCTCTACAGGGTGATTTGTTTGTAGCTGAATTCTGTACAGGTGATTTGTTTGCAGCTGAGCTCTTTACAGAATGGTTTTTTTGTAACTGAACTCTCTACAAGATAACTTCTTCTAACTAAACTCTCTACAGGGAGATTTGTTTGCAGCTGCACTCTCTTCATGATGGTTTCTTTGTAGCTGAACTCTCTACAAAATAACCTCTTCTAACTGATCTTTCTACAGGGCAATTTGTTTGTGGCAGAATTTTCTACAGGGTGATTTCTTTGCAGCTGAACTCTCTACATGGTGGTTTCTTTTTACTGTAGCTGAACTCTCTACAAGGCAATTTCTTCTAGCTGATCTCTCTACAGGGTGATTTGTTTGTAGCTGAATTCTATACAGGTGATTTGTTTGCAGCTGAGCTCTTTACAGAATGGTATCTTTGTAGCTGAACTCACTACAAGGTAACTTCTTCTAACTGAACTCTCTACAGGGAGATTTGTTTGCAGCTGAACTCTCTTCATGATGGTTTCTTTGTAGCTGAACTCTCTACAAGGTAACTTCTTCTAGCTGAACTCCCTACATGGTGGTTCTTTTGTAGCTGAACTCTCTACAAGGTGATTTGTTTGCAGCTGAACTCTCCACATGATGGTTTCTTTAAATTTGTAGCTGAACTCTCTACAAGGTAACTTCTTCTAGCTTATCTCTCTACAGGGTGATTTGTTTGTAGCTGAATTCTGTACAGGTGATTTGTTTGCAGCTGAGCTCTTTACAGAATGGTTTTTTTGTAACTGAACTCTCTACAAGATAACTTCTTCTAACTAAACTCTCTACAGGGAGATTTGTTTGCAGCTGCACTCTCTTCATGATGGTTTCTTGTAGCTGAACTCTCTACAAGGTAACTTCTTCTAGCTGAACTCCCTACATGGTGGTTTCTTTGTAGCTGAACTCTCTATAAGGTGACTTCTTCTAGCTGATCTTTCTACAGGGTGATTTGTTTGCAGCTGAGCTCTTTACAGAATGGTTTCTTTGTAGCTGAACTCTCTACAAGGTAGCTTCTTCTAGCTGATGTCTCCACAAGGTCACTAGTTTGTAGCTGAACTTTCTACATGGTAGTTTCTTTGTAACTGAACTCTCTACTAGGTAACTTCTTCTAGCTGATCTCTCTACAGGGCGATTGGTTTGTAGCTGAACTCTCTACAGGTGATTTGTTTGCAGCTGAACTCTCCACATGATGGTTTCTTTGTAGCTGAACTCTCTACAAGGTAACTTCTTCTAGCTGATACAGGGTGATTTGTTTGTAGCTGAACTATCAACAAGGTAACTTCTTCTAGCTGATTTCTCTACAGGGTGATTTGTTTGTAGCTGAATTCTGTACAGGTGATTTGTTTGCAGCTGAGCTCTTCACAGAATGGTTTCTATGTAGCTGAACTCTTTACAAGGTAACTTCTTCTAGCTGATGTCTCTACAGGGTCACTAGTTTGTAAATGAATTCTCTACATGGTGGCTTCTTTGTAACTGAACTCTCTACAAGGTAAGTTCTTCTAGCTGATCTCTCTACAGGGCGATTTGTTTGTAGCTGAACTCTCTACATTGTGGTTTCTTTGTAGCTGAACTCTACAAGGTGATTTCTTCTAGCTGAATTATCTCTTTCTATAGTTGCATGAATTCCCTACAAGGTAACTTCTTTATTATTATTTTTTCTTTATTATTAATTACTAGGCAGGCAGCACAGCTGGTTTGCCTAGGATGTAAATTACAAAACGCGTTACAATCAATAAGTTAAAGTATGTATGCTACAATGTGTATGTTACAATTACTAATAATAAACAGTGCATGTGTTGATTACAATTACTATTCATAAATAATAAGTTACAGCATACAGTACATACATATAATTGCTAGTTATAATCAATCAGTGAGTTATAGTGCATATATTACAATAAAAAGAAAAAAAAGAAAAGTTACGATAATATAGTTATACAATAAATAACTTACGTAGTTGATTAGTAAAATTATCTAGAGTAGCAGCTTCGATAGCAGAAATGAGTAGTAAGTTCCAATCACGAAAGGATTTTAGAAAGTAGCTATTATGATAATGATTAGTTCTAGCAGTAGGTATATTGAAGTGAAAATAATGTTGAAATCTAGTGAAGGGTGTGGTGGTAGTGGCTGTAATATAAGTAGGTATTTCTAGTGAAACTGAATTGTGTAGTCCTTGGTATAAGATAGAGAGCCTTGAAATTTGTCTTCTAATGTTCAATGCAGGCCATTGCAACTCTGAAAGCATGCTGGTCACACTGTTTTCCCAGTTGTAGTTAGATTTTACCCATCTGGCAGCAGTTCTCTGCACCCTCTCAATGGCTTGGATATCTTTAGATAAGTGAGGATCCCAGACTGAGGATGCATACTCTAGTTTTGGTCGAATTAGTCCCAGGTAGGCAGCGGATTTAACTGATTCATCACAATTGTTTAAGTTACGTCTCACAAAGTTTAGTGACTTTATTGCATTACTAGTGATGTTGCTAATGTGAGGAGAGAATGACATTGATGAGTGGAATAGGACTCCGAGATATAGATGCTGATTTGTACGAGTAAGTACTTCATTGTCTATGTAATACTGGAACTTCGGTGGTGAGGTAGATCTAGAACAGGTGAGTATAGCGCATTTGTTGGTATTTAGGCTCATCTGCCATCGCTTAGTCCATTGGATGATGTAGTTTAAGTCCTGTTGTAAAAGATGATGATCTTGTTCTGAGTGAATGACACGGTATAGTACACAGTCATCTGCAAATAGTCTGACACTGGATGTGATGTTAGTAGTAATGTCATTGATGTATAGTAAAAACATTAGTGGGCCTAAGACTGTACCCTGAGGAACTCCTGAATCAACATGAATAGATGTTGAACTTCTTCTAGCTGATCTCTCTACAGGTGAATTGTTTGTGGCTGATCTCTCTACAGGGTGACTTGTTTGTAGCTGATCTCTATACAGGTTACTTGTTTCTAACTGATCTCTTGAATTCTCTTCGGGTGACTACTCTATTAGGATGAATGCTCTATTAGGATGACTGCTCTATTAGAGTATCTCGATCTCGCACTTGCTACACCAGGTGTTATTGTTCGTGATTAATCGCTCATAACTCTTTGCCTGTTTATCGTATTCCAGCCAAAGCTGGTACAGAGATGCGCCTTTATACCCTTCTTCTGTGTGCCAAATTTCAAGGTGATCGGATATGGCGTTCGCGTTTTATAGCAGTTTTTGTAAGTGTGCGAAAAGAGGAAGAAAAATAAGAAGAAAAAAAAAACGAAGAAACTAAGCCAATTTTTGAAGTCACATATCTCGGGAATGCTTGAAGCGATTTCGCTCAAATTTGGAATGTGGAGTGCTGAAGGTAGAGGGAGTGTCCACAGCAAAAATCGTCTTGTTTCATCAAGGCAGCACAGAGCTACGGAGGTGCGAAAATTGCGTTTTCTTTCTTCCTGTCAATATACTCACGGGTGTTACGCGCCGGCTTCTTGGGCCGCACGACACACTACCGCGTGTCTTGATACACTTGATTAGTTCTTTTAGTCTCTGACTGCTCTATTAGAGTATTTTGATCTTGAAGGCTGCCAGAATACACACATGTACCCTGTTGAACAAGAATGGAGGGATTTCCATCCTCCTGCTATTTTATATGCACAGCTAATGCATCTACCTTAAAACTCGGTCACTCTGTGACTCCTTCTATCATAAAATAGTGCATTTATGTGATCTACAATCAAATAATTAAAATTTGGTGTGGCTACCAAAAAATTGATGCAGGTGGCAACAAGAATATAATGACGATGGCCAACTACATTGACTGCAAGAAACCAGCCATTCATCACTAGGTGAATCATTTCCGCCATGGTGCATGTGAATACCACTTGAGACACTAGAGAGTAATTGAAGCTGGTTATATGCGAAGCCATTGGTTAGCTTGTTCGTGAGTGATGTATCTCCAATGGCAAAGCACAGAGTTTGTTGCCTTTGCAGTAACTTTTTTTTGCAGTAGAATTTGTACCGTTTGCAATTGATTTCATTGCTTTTGCATTAGAATTCATTTCATTTGCACAAGATTTCATCTGTAACAAGACTGGAAGCTGCAGGAACACAAAAATAAGATGTAACAGCTGATCTATGATCTTGTTGAAGTATAACTGTTGTAAACAATTTTTCTGTTACGGCTTCTTCAGCAACATCTGCAACTACTGCAAACGGGATGAAATCATTTGCAAATGTGATGAATTCAATTGCAAAAACCTGCAATAGCAAGAGTTAATAGCTCTCATAGATAGTGTTACATACAGTGATTGTTCTATTAGAGTATTTAACTGGCTGCTCTATTAGAGTGTCCCTAGTGCCCCCTTCCTCTTAATTTTTGATTTTCTGTACAACTTATGCTATTATGAAAACAACAGACACATCAGGTGGGGCCTATTATAGGTTGTATCTATGGGTCTATTCTATGGAACAGAAATGGTACGGAACAGAATGATGGACTATACTACGGAATGGAATGCTTTCTCAAATTAAAGCTTACAGCTTACCATTGCTGAAACTGCCCTTAAAAGTTATCGGCAGACCTCCAGTGGGTGATTAAACATACCCCAAGAAAGATAAAAACAATTAAAAGATTGATGTTGGGTTCTTGTTAGTTGTCAATAGCAACACATTATTAATTGTGGGATTAGCCATCTCAGTGATAAAATAATTAGTAACAACACAAAAGAATAATACAAAGACTAATTACAAGCTACCAAACTAATTACAAGAAACTAAACTAAATACAAGCTACAACCTACTTAGCTACATTACAAAACTTAATCAAATCTATAGTGTCGTATGAACAGAGTTAATAGTGTCTGAGGACCATTTTTGCATTCTATTTTCATAAAATCACTGATAATCATTGCACCAATTGCCTCCAAGCCAACTTTCTAGAGAGACCATTTTTAATTGTAGTGTTGTCGGTTAGCAATTGTAAAAAGAATCCCATCCAAAAACAGAATGTAGCGGTAAAAAAAGTGTGCGTCCAAGTAAAGCAGAGTTAACTGCAACAAAAAGTAATGATATCATAATGCGGCCATGTGCGAGGTATGCAAGTTGTAAAATTAATATTAGCTAATCAGATAATACAATATTATTGTTAAAGTGTTAATGAGAGCTATGTAATGCTGCTAGTTTTTAAGTGTGTGAGCACCTTCATAAATGCCACCCAAATTTGATTCTCAATAAAGCAATGTGTATAGATTCTCTGATAGCAATAAATAGATTGAGTTTGGCCACTTTTCCTCTGTACGACAATGCTATGAACAAAAGAAAGGCGGCCAAACTCAAACTATTTATTGCTATCAGAGAATCTGTACACATTGCTTAATTGAGAATCAAATTTGTGTGGCATTTATGAAGATGCTCACACACTTAAAAAACTAGCAGCATCACATAGTTCTCATTAACACTTTAACAATAATATTGTATTATATGATTAACTAATATTAATTTTACAACTTGCACACCTTGCACATGGCTGCATTATGATATCATTACTTTTTGTCACAGTTAATTCTGCTTTACTTGGACGCACACTTTTTAAAAGCTACAAGCTGTTTTTGGATGGGATTTCAATACTTTTTGTTAGAATAAGTATACACTGTTGAAAACAATAGGTGAGTTTCCATGGTTTTGACAGAAACCCCAGATTACAGTGACAGAATATTAAAATACAACTTTAACTTTAGTGGCATGCAACTACAGTCATCTAACACCCATTTTAACCAGTAAACCCTTAGTAACACTTTGCCTTTCATCTTGTACTGCATCAAGATACTCTAATAGACCAGTCACAAAACAGCTGTAAGACAGCAATCAATATTACAGCATAGTTACAACTTCTGCCTAACACTGGATTGTATAGTTTAAATTACTAGCTACTTACAGACTTTACAATATAAAAATACAGCACTTGTAGAAACATGACTGTTCTATTAGAGTGATTGACTGCTCTATTAGATTATCTTGATCCATTGACCAATTCAAGCAAAGAAAGCATGCCCTTGCCTATATCAATAGGAACTCTTGTGAAATGAAATAAGAATAGTAGAGAAATGGAAATTATGTACAGAGGCAATAGAGGGGTGCGTAATTATGTCCTGTAGTAAATAAACGCCTTTAAAATTTATATTACTACTAAATAAGCGCTCCAAAATAGGCTGTGAGCTTTGAGAGGCTGTTGTCTCATTGCTTGTCTTTTCATGTTGAAGGGATTTAGTGCCACTGAGACACAATTGGTGAGTCTAACTATACGTGTATTTGTGTTGTAAAACTTAATCGTAAAAAAGCAATTAGCGCATACGATGATATTTAATGTGTCTGTGCCTCGGTTTGTACATTAGAGTCTCTCACGATTATTAGAGATAGAGTGGTAACACCTGACATCACAGTCGTTACATATCCACTTCCACGAGGTGGAAAATGTCCGCATGCCATTGGGGCACGAGTTTACTTTGCCTGAGGTTTGTTAAGACTGTCTTTCTAAATGAAACCATGTTGTCTGGAACAGGGGAGAGAGTAGTATAACAGATATTTAAGTAGTGCAGGTTACTGTGCTGGGCGAGTTATGGCTGATAATTGCGTGAGCACAAGGATTTTGACACTTCTGAAAAGTGCGATAGAAGATTCCCACAACATTTATATTCGACAAATTGACATACAATGGTTCATTATTGTTCATTCTTTCTTACTGAAGTGTTGTTTAGTGACAATGGCTTTCATGAATTGAGCCCAAACTAACAGCCGTTTTATCCGTTTAACCTGGGTAAAACCAACCTGACAATTCCTTCATCACAAGATTGGGCAGAGTTTGCCTCTGTGCCCACTGTTTGAGCATTTATTATTTATTTATATTATTATCAAAGCTGACTAGCTACCTTTTAAACCAACCTGATGCCCAAGTGATGTTTTTCATCATGTTTCCCAACTTCTGATCTATGTCCTGAGTAAGTTTCATACCGAATGGAGCACCAGAAGCCAAGTTGCAGCCCCCTAAAGGTGCTCCGCCATTAAATTTGTCCCACCTTTTTTCCCGCGGAAGTTGCTGTTACTAATTTAAATGTAATTTTGTGACGTAAAAGTTATCACTCTATTGGACCAGGGTAAAAATTTTACTGCTTTATTTAGAGGTTGTAGCCTTTTTGTAAATTTTAGTATCTTAATAAATAATCCTCCATGATCACTGATCACTAATAGTACAGTGAAAACTGGTCATTATTCAGGTACGGACCAAATTTTCTGACATAGCTTATTAAGGAGGTGGCTGCATTTTGCAGCCTTAAAATGGTAAGAAGCATGCTGTTCTAACTGGCTGTAGAGATGGATTTAGCGTGAACAGCGTATGAGACAGTGAGTGCTGGTAGCAAGGTGGCAGCCAATCTGTTAGAGCACCAAAGGCACTGCTTCAGACATAGGTAGTTGCTTGTCAGCCCAACATGTAAAAAAAATTCACTTTTGGTCATTATGAGCGAAAATGATGAAGTCATTATCCATAGGATATTATATGAAGACACATGGTAGTGTGTCGTGTGGCCCAAGAAGCCAGTGCCACACCGTGAGTATATTTACAGGAAGAAGGTAAATGCGATTTTCACATCTTTGTAGCTCCATGATTCCTGATCCGATTGAAACCAAATTTGCTGCAGAAGTGTCGGCTAGGTAGGGGACTCAACATTCCAAATGTGAAGAAAATTGCTCCAGCCATTTTCGAGATACGAGCGGCCAAAGTTTGGGTTTTTTCCTTGGTTTTTTTCTTCTACCTCTTTCCGCACACTTTGCAAAATCCGCCATAAAACACGAATGCATACTCAAATCGGGCTAAACTTTGGCACACTTAAGGGGATCATTAAGGCGAATCTCAGTACCAGGTTTGGTAGGAATCCGATGAACATTCACGGAGATATGACCGATTGTTTGCGTAAAATAAGGTCGAAGGTCTGTCACGCCCACAGGGTAAACCGCTTGAAGGAATGAGCTGAAAATTGTTATGTAGATGGAGTAACTATCGTAGGAGTGCCTTTTTGTGGTTTAAAAGGAATCCATTTAAGGCCATCGAGATATGACACAAAACCCAACCTGTGTCACAATTATGCGATCGATTTTTATGAATAAAAAACTATTAGTTTTCACGCTTACCAGGCAAACTGCTTAGAGCAGTAAGTTGAACATCGGTGTGTAGCTGGAATAAATATCATAGAAAGTCCTTGCAGTAGTACAGAAGAATCGGATTACAAACCACTGAGTTCTGATTCCAAATCCAACTACGTCTAGCATATGCGAGATCAAGATACTCTATTAGAACAGTCACCCTAATAGAGCATTCAGCTACGTTTATAACTTACTCTATTATAGAATTATATTACATTGCAAGTTATTCTGTAGGGAGTTCAGCTACAAACAGTTAATCTTATAGACAATTCAGCTACAAGCAAGTCACCCTGTAGAAAGTTCAGCTACAAATATGTTGCTGAAGAGATTCAGAACATTATAAGTCACACTGAAGAGAATTCAGCTATAAACAAGTCACCTTGTAGAGACAACTAGTCACTCAGTAGAGAATTCAGCCACAAACAAGTCACTGCGTAAAGGGTTCAGCTCCAAAAATAGCTACCCAGTAGAGAGTTCATCTAGATCAGCTACAAACAAGTTACTTTATGCAATGTTCAGCTACAAGTAAGTCACTCTGTAGAGAGTTCAGCTACAAACAAGTCACTCTGTAGTACAAACAAGTCACTGTGTAGCTGGAGAGTTCAGCAACCTATCAAAAAACCACCCTGTAAAGAATTCAGCAATACAAACATGTTATAACTCTATAGAGAAAGTTATAACTCTATAGAGAGATCAGCTAGAAACAATAAGTCATCCAGTAGAGAGATCAGCTACAAGACATCACCTTATAGAGAGTTTAGTTAGAAAGAAACTACCATGTAGAGAGTTCAGCTGCAAACATATCACCCTGTAGAGAATATAGCTATGAACAGATCACCATGTAGAGAGTTCAGCTAGAAAAAGTCATCCTGTAGAGAGATCAGCTAGAAGGATCACCTCGTAGAGAGTTCAACTACAAAAAAATCACCCTGCAGATAGTTCAGCTACAAACAAGTCACCCTATAGAGAGATCCGGTAGAAGAAGTTGCCTTGTACAGAGCTCAGCTACAAAGAAACCATCATATAAAGAGTTCAGCTGCAAATAAATCACTCTGTAGAAAGTTCAGCTATGAACACATCAAACAGTAGAGAGATAAGCTAGAAGAAATCACCTTGTAGAGAGTTCAGCTACAAAGAAACCACCATGTAGAGAGTTTAGCTGCAAACAAATCATCTGTAAAGAGTTCAGCCAGAAACAAGTCACCGTGTAGAGAGATCAGCTAGAAACAAGCCACTCCGTAGAGAGAGCAACTACAAAGAAACCATCCCGTAGAGAGTTCAATTGTAAACAGAAAACCCTATGGAGAGTTCAGCTAGAAACAAGTCACCATGTAGAGAGATCAGCTGTAAACAAGTCATCCAGAGATCAGCTATGCAGAAACAAGTCACCCTGTAGAGAGATCAGCTAGAAACATGTCACCCTGTGGAGTGATCAGCTACAAAGATACCATCCAGTTGAGAGTTCAATTGCAAACAGAAAACCCTATAGAAACTTCAGCTAGAAACAAGTCACGATGTAGAGAGATCAGCTAGAATCAAGTCACCCCATAGAGAGAGCAGCTACAAAGAAACCATCCTGTAGAGAGTTCAATTGCAAACACATAACCCTATAGAGAGTTCAGCTAGAAACAAGTCACCGTGTAGAGAGATCAGCTAGAAAAAAGTCATCCAGAGATCAGCTACAAACAAGTCACCCTGTAGAGAGATCAGCTAGAAACAAGTCACCTTATAGAGAGATCAGCTACAAAGAAACCATCTGTAGAGAGTTCAGCTACAAACAAGTTCCCTATAGAGAGATCAGCTAGAAACAAATCAAATTGTAAAGAGTTCAGCTAGAAACAAGTCACCCCATAGAGAGAGCAGCTACAAAGAAACCATCCTGTAGAGAGTTCAGCTACAAACAAGTTCCCTATAGAGAGATCAGCTAAAAACAAATCAAATTGTAGAGAGTTCAGCTAGAAACAGGTCACCCCATAGAGAGAGCAGCTACAAAGAAACCATGCTGTAGAGAGTTCAATTGCAAACAGATAACCCTATAGAGAGTTCAGCTAGAAACAAGTCACCGTGTAGAGAGATCAACTATCTAGAAACAAGTCATCCAGAGATCAGCTAGAAACAAGTCACCCCGTAGAGAGATCAGCTACAAAGAAACCATCCTGTTGAGAGTTCAATTTCAAACAGAAAAACCTATAGAGACTTCAGCTAGAAACAAGTCACGATGTAGAGAGATCAGCTAGAAACAAGTCACCCCATAGAGAGAGCAGCTACAAAGAAACATCCTGTAGAGAGTTCAATTGCAAACACATAACCCTATAGAGAGTTCAGCTAGAAACAAGTCACCATGTAGAGAGATCAGCTAGAAACAAGTCATCCAGAGATCAGCTAGAAACAAGTCACCCTGTAGAGAGATCAGCTACAAGGAAACTATCCCGTAGAGAGTTCAATTGCAAACAGAAAACCCTTTAGAGAGTTCAGCTAGAAACAAGTCACCGTGTAGAGAGATCAACTAGAAACAAGTCACCCTGTAGAGAGATCAGCTACAAAGAAACCATCCTGTAGAGAGTTCAGCTACAATCAAGTTACACTACAGAGAGATCAGCTAGAAACAAATCATCTTGAAGAGTTCAGTTGCAAACAAATCATCCTGTAGAGAATTCTGCCACCCTGTAGAGAGTTCAGCTTGAACAAGTCACCTTGCAGAGAGTTCTGCTACAAAGAAATCGCCATGTAGAGAGTTCAGCTGCAAACAAATCACCCTGTAGGGAGTTCAGCTAGAAACAAATCATCTTGTAGAGAGTTCAGTAGCCAACAAATCATCCTGTAGAGAATTCAGCCACCCGTAGAGAGTTCAGCTACAAAGAACTCACCATGTAGAGAGTTCAGTGCAAACAAATCACCCTGTAGAGAGTTCAGCTAGAAACAAATCATCCTGTAGAGAGTTCAGCTAGAAACAAATCACCCTGAAAAGAATTCAGCTACAAACAATGGGAGTTTCAGCTACAGTTCAGTTATGTAAGAAGTCACCTTATTAACTACAGTATGTGATAATCATCATTCAATGTTAAATATACAAATATTTCATCAGACAAAAGCTATACACACAATTACTTCCTTTCTTCCACAATTCCTTACAAGTTAAAAGGAAGCAGTATCAAAGCCATATGACCAGCTTTGTGACTTGCAATACAAAAAGAAGTGATATCTAAACCAAAACAGCCAAGCTGTAAAAAAAGAGTGCGGCCCTAAAGGTGAAAAAAGATGTAAAATCCAAGGTGGCGGCCAAGAAATGGTTGTGATGTTATGTTAATGGCAAAAATTTTAATTGCGACAATTCAGATGAATTTGGTGCCGAATCCTAGTGGAGGAGGCACTACAAATTCACCTGAATTGTCGTAATTAAATTTTTTACCATTAACCTACCATCACAGCCATTTCTTGGCCGCCACCTTGGATTTCACATCTTTTTTCACCTTGGGGGCCGCACTCTTTTTTCACAACTTGGCTGTTTTGGTTTAGATTATATTTTTAGAGCATCCCTTCATTTCTACTATATAGTAGCCAAGCACACTATTAAAAATGAAGTGCTATGGTAGCACCTAGAGGTGCTATTTTTTGACTGGAGCAGTCAAAATTTAGCACTTCTAGGTGCTACCATAGCATTTTTAGGTGCTATCATGGCACTTCATTTTTGACAGTGCATAAGATGAACATAACACAGCATTCCAGTGGTTTAGTGGTGACCACAACACTGCCTGAGTTAAACTGTGGTGAGATATGAGATTACCAGAAGCCCTGGAATGCCTTCAACACATGAAATACCAAATATCTAATGCCTGGTTTTCATCCACAGTGGACCAGTTTTGGAGGCCACTTGTAAAGAAGGGGAACAGCTGCCACACAGTATTGCGAGCGAAACAGTTGCCATACCCCTTAATTATCTTTTTTTTTTAATTTGAGTAAAAAATTGTGTGTGTAAGCAAGTGCGGTTTTGTGCTTCAGCAGTGCCGTGTATATGGTAGCCATATTAGATACTGTCTAGCAGTGACACATCATAAGTATTTAAGTCATAATGCATTACTTTATCATCCATCTAAATACAATCCCTAAATGTGTCATTTTGTGTACAGAGCAATCTGCCACAAGAAGTGACCTGAGTAAGGTTTCAGCGTATATTGTTAACCATTAATATTGTTCACCATTGTTAACCGTATGTACAGTGAAATCTCACTTAGTGGCCACCTCTTTAATAAGACCACCTCATTATATTGGTCACCTATAGAAGGTTCCAAACATAGATAAATAGTACTTTATGACCTCACTAATAAGGTCACCTTGTTATTCAGGCCAAATTTTATTTGATCCCAGAGCTGGCCCTATTAATGAGGTTTCACTGTACTTATGTGCATTTTAATTTTTTGTAACTTTTCTTCTTCAGGTTTACTGATGGGCACTATGAAGCATTGTTGACTGATCCGTCCATAATGTGGTGACTTGAAATGCTAAAATGGTACGTAGCATGTCTTGTATGCACGTGTTGTAATGTGTTGTAATGTGTCCACACATTTTAGAAATAATTATAACTGTATTATCTATAAATACACAGTTTCATTGCGCCACTGGGTCATAAGTGGGTTGAGTATGGATCATCAAGGACAATTTGGGTCACATCTTGTCCTGGCCAAGTGGATCTCATCCACTGACAGAATATACAAGATCAGATCACTTGCATAAAATGTGACCATATTTTGGAAAACCATACATCTGGGCACATGCAAAAGTTGTGGGAATCCTCAATTAAAAATTTCAGTGATTTTTTTAAAATTATCTTTTTCACATATTCTGATAAAGCAACTTTAAGCCTTCTTGCTGTGAAATATCACACCCATAGCTTCTTTAGTTTAGGAGATATACTCAATTATATCAGGCAATGTAGTAGTTTTACAATGCGTGGGACAGCAATTATCTTACAAATTGAGTGGTTTGTTCATTCCCAAAACCAAATATTTTCTTGTCTTTAGGTAATAATACAAGTGATTTAATTGAGGAAAAGCACAAAGAACGCATGATTAAACTCTCAAGTATCTCTTTTCATTTATTTTAGACTGTGAGAAAGGAGATCTTAGTCAACAAAGTGATTTGTCATCAATTTGTCATACCTAATCACTATGCAATACTATAAACTGATAATGAAAGATTATTTTGTTATGTATTAGACAGTAGATTGGCCATATCTTTGGAATGCTTCGATGTATCATCACAAAACTTTCGCACAAGGTAGATAACCAATCAGTGCTTCATTATAGCTATAAAAAAGAAAATCTGTCTATGTGCCCAAATGTATGGTTTTCCAAAATAGGGTCACAAATTACGGTGGAACTTGTTTATTGTCACCTTCACTCAATAAGCAGGTATCAGTGTATAAATTCTCAATTTGGAATTGGCTTTTCAAGAGAGGTTGTCTTTCTATACTGGTGGCCATTAAGACAGGTTGTACTGATGGAGTGTACATACTAGAGATTAGGGGTGAAACAAATACTAGTACTCAGAGAGTACTCGTTAAGGATTTTGCACTCGGATAGTAAAATTGGTACTCGAGTACTCGTTAAGATCACGTGACCCAGCTCACATGATGTATTAGTCATCAGGGAGTGACACAATGAAGGCTGCAGAGTTTTGATTAGCAATTTTTTGTCAGGGACGCTAATATCAGTACTTTAATACAGCGTGTGTGTATCACTGTTGTTACTTGAAAAGCTGTAAACTGTTTAATGTTGGTACAAAACATGTCAAAATGGTATGACTACTATTCGTGAGTACTTGATCGATAACTCTAGAGAGTACTCAAATACTAAAAAACTACAATTGTTTCAGCCCTACTAGAGATGCAACAATATCCTCCACTCAGTGTCATTTGATAGTGATACTGTATTGTTGTATTTAAATACTATACTATAATATTGCAATTCTAGCACATAGTTATAACAAGAATATTTGTTAACTGTTTAGACATACTGGAGCCACACCCACTCATCTGGATTCCACAAATAGAGTCATACCAACTTGCCATTGCACTTACTCGTTACTCCCATTGTAAAATACATGCTGTCATGTGAGACTTGCTATCATGGCGAGCCACTGGAGAAGACTTTCATAGTAGTTATATCACCGTCATTGTTGTACAATTCTTACATTATTGTTGTGAAAACTATTTGGTATTCATGCATCCTCTGTATGTTGTAATTACACGTGTAATTTTGTGTGGGGGTGCTATAAAATGCATGGTGACAATAGTAAATTTTTCAGGTGGTTTTGCACACTTCCTTTTAGACTAGCTACATGTACTAATTACTCACAGCCTGTGTCAACAACTGGTAACCGCAGTTGTGCTCTGTGTCATTCTTTAAGCCGTGCCCTTAGAGAGCAAATTATGTGGAGGCAACTAAATTCAAATAGAACGAATGTATACAGTACCATAGATTATAAACTATAATCTATGGCAGCACATTTCTTTGTGGCTACATGCACTGATTAACTACACGCACTGATTAACTACACGCAGCGTCAGTTCATCAATAACCAGTGACCGCAGTTGTGCTCTGTGTCATTCTTTAAATTTCGAGTTAAATTCTTACAGAGAGCAAATTACATGGTGACGACTAAGTTCAAATTTCAAACTAGCCATTCTCGTAAACATGTTTCAATCTCAACGAAATTTTTAGAACAGTTTAAAGACACATTGCCCTACTTGCCAAGCAAGTATTGCGGAAAACAACAATATGGGGTTTGTATTTGGCCTTTAGGTCGACTGAGGATGACTGAAATTTCGTTTAGTGCTGAAATTATGACTGTAGGGTAATGATGTATGGTGAAATCAATGATGTGAATCTTGAGGCGATCGATGTAGTACTGAAGCGATAGCGGGGCAATCAATGTTCGGAATGCACAAAGGAATGCAAGGCATGCACCTGTGGCTGCGTCTAACCGCATGCGGAATAAAAAACAACAACAACCAAACATCTTCTTTCATATTGGCAATCTCGATCACGAAACAATCGGCATGGATTTGCTTCACTGCTTGTATGGTAGTTACTAGTGACACGATGAGTTTAACTCTAGAGTTTTAGAGTGCTAGCGTAAAGGACGGGTGAGTTATAGACAAGCCAAATTTGACAACGTTTGTTCCTGTAAAATCCTTACGTGTAGTGGTCGCGTCATTTATTGTCTGAGGCACGCGTTTCTGCTTTACTGGCCACGCCACTCACTACCATGAGTCTTGATGGACAAGGCAAAAGGAGACCAAACACCAAATTAATGTCTCCAGGATGAGACTGGTCAGAAGATGCGATACCTTACTACCGGAGAACGTCTTGGAGTAGAGTATGATGTACTACAGTAACCAATACGCCATGGCGTTGGATACCCAACAGGCCATGTGAGCAACCTAGGAGGTGGTCACCGAATTGATTAATCACAGACAAGCATGTGCAAAGTGGTGACAAGGGAAAAAGTGGAACACTCAACCATAAGCGAAGAACCATAACAAAATCATCTGATGACAAAGCCAAACCCAACGAAAGCTGAGGGATTGCCTTCAGCCAGCCAATACTGGTCCCAGAAGAGAGAGATATGCCATGCAGGAGTGAATAAACATGAATGTTTGAGGTATTCAAAATCTGTGAAAATAATTGATCATCAAGAGAAGAAGCCTGTAGTTCAATTTGAGACGATACACTGGATGTAGAAATTGAAAAATAAGAGAGAGCACTGTCTTCTCCTGGCATGGACAAGTAGCATCAAAAGTTTCTATTAAGCGGGATACCAAAACTCTGGCTGAATTCAGTGAACCCAGAAAAGCTGGGTGAGAAGAACGCTGTGAGTCACGTAACCCCAAACCTCCTATACGAAAAGGCAATGTAGCTTGAAACCAAGCACTATCAGAAATGCTACAGCACATAATCCTACTAAGACAATTGCATAGGTTAGAGTCAAAGATAGAAAACAACCTAAGGAGGAAGAAAGAAGGCACACAACATAAAATGTGGGTGATTTTACCAACACTGAGACAGCTCCTAAGTAAATGCAATTCCACTTGAGGATCCTCTAGTTCAGCAAGCTTTTCCTGAATATAGGAAATTTTGTCAAGTGATTGTTCAGTTCTTCTCCCGATGTACCATGCCAAGCTGTGCCCTTCAATGCATTTACTACATGACTGAGGCGCATTGTTACTGTAATATACAGTAGCCAATTGGATGTCAGTTAATTGTTTCTACTGATATTGACAAGCTATTAAAATATTTAGAAGACCAATCAATTTCTTCAGTTTCAGAGCACAATCACAGCAAGATGTCCACAAAGAAATTATCCCCAAGAAACCAGAAAGACACTGACCAACAGCTGTGAATCTACAGAGATGGTCACTACAATGTGAAGTAGGCTTGCACCTGGCATATAGTTTTGAGAATAATAGGTTACCAATTTTGTGATAATAATTCCAGAATAATAGGATGGTTAATGGCATAATTTTAGAATTATTGGATGTCCACAGGAATAATCAGCAGGGTTAAGGGGAGTGTCTATTCTTGATTATCTAGAAGAAGGAATATAGCTGACATTATTATGCAACTGCTGGCTGAAAAGGAGCTGAAATCTTTTAAAAGATCGTTATACCTAATAAAACATTCAAATACTCTAATAAAGCAGTCAGATTATTTCATGTTAATAATCTGCAGCCAGCATCAGGGATTCAACTGCATGACTATCTGCAATTCTGAAACTTGCACATTTATCTAATACCAGTGTATCTTCTTAAAGTCTTTGATCATTATCTTAGTATGTAGCTTAACACACCATTAAAGTATTTTGCATTGGCGAGATCAAAGCATAAAGAGTGTAATATTTTCTGTAATGCATTCAAGTGTGCAATATTTTCTATTTGTGTCACAAAAGTACACTTACAGAAAATATAGAACAGTCAAGCATAGATAGGGTTCCCAATGAAAAAAATTGACTTTCACCAAATAATTTCTTTACCAGTGTGGGGTGTTTATTTTACTTCCCTGATGCTAGAACCACTATAAAACCAGAGGCATGATCATTTTAGTTTGAAAAATAGCCACCAAAATGTTTTGCATGTCACGGTATTCGTATCAAAAACGTGGTATCGTGAACACAGCTACTTCTGCAGGACAGGATTGAATGTTCTCATTAGCTAAATGTTATCTAGGGTTGCTGTGCTCAACAAACGTACATAATGGTGGGTAAAGGTCTAGCTGTATATGCTGCACAGGATTACTTTATTTGGTAAAAATCCGAATAATTTATGTTTGGGCTGCCCTGCCATCTGAGAAGAGAGAAGCCAGCTCTTCCTCACAGCATGGTGATGCAATTAGATGTTTACTCAGTCCGTATTGCAAGTTTGAAAATAACCTGAGTTTGTATGCCATCTGGCTGGTGTTGGTGAAAAATATCATGTCGCTAAAAATATGAAATTCCGAGTTTGGGCTGCTGTGCTACCTGAGAAGAGAAAAGCCAGCTCTTCCTCACAGCATGGTGATGCAATTAGATGTTCACTCAGCCCATAATGCAAGTTTGAAATTAATCTGAGGTTATTTGCTATCTGGCTGGTGGCGATGAAATAGCCATACCCACATATTCATTGTGCTATTATTGGCGTAAATTTTATTGCCACCAGCCAGACAGTATATAAACAATCTCAGATTCATTTCAAACTTGCTAAGTGAACATCCACCTGCTGTGAGAAAGATCTGGCTATTCACTTCTCAGATGGCACGGCAGCATAAACATAAATTTGCACATTTTTATTGATGCAACAATTTTATCATCACCAGCCAGATAGCAAATAATTTCAGATTCATTTCAAACTTACAGTACAGATTGAGTGAACATCCACCTTTATCATCATACTACTGTATGAGGTAGTGCTAGATATTCTTTTCTCAGATGGCACAACAACCCAAAACATCAACACAACACTAAATTTATTAATACATGTGTAGCAAGAGTTCATAATAATTTTATGGGGAGAGTGTCTAACTGGAGTACATTCAGCAAACACACTGCTGCAAGTAACACCTCAGGATTCTCTTAGAAGAAAAGCTTGACCTTATCAACACCAATCATCACCTATTACAATTCTTTGTCATTAGTATAATCAGGCTAGAGGTGTACGGATAGATGGTGGAGATGGGGGGCCGGGGCATGGCCTGCACCCCCCCCCCCCCCCCCCCCCCACACACACACACACACTTTTATGGGACACTGTTTGCAAGGAAAGATCGAGATACTCTAATATACCAGTCAGGATTCTGGATACTCTAATAGAGCAGTCATAGTATTCAAAGAAGCAACGTAGCAAGCTACTTAGCTACGTATGTGTAGTTATAAATAAGGAGTTATAATTGGTGGAGAGCAGCTATTGTCAGCAGGCTATGACCTTTTCTTTTTCCTTTTTTTTTCCTTTTTTTTGGTCTTCAACTTACAACCGGCCTGGCACTCATTGCCCTGCTCCACTGCCCCTGAGTGTACACATGATCAAACATGAATTTGCAGCAGTGTGTTTGTACAGGCCTTACTGGCAGTTAGACATTCTCCCCCATACAAATATTATGAACTCTTGGTAATAGTTAGCTAGCTACAGCATCAACAGAATGCATACAATTACAAAAGGTATGATAGAATAGCTATGCTTATGCTCATTTAGTTGCCACCATGCAGCCAGAAAGCAAAGAATCCCAAATTTTTGACATGCATGGATTGAGTGAAAATCCAACCACATGTTGTAAGGAAGAGCTGGTTTCTCTCTGCTAACATGACAGAGAAGACCAAGTATGAATTTCATCGACGTGATAATTTCATCTACACCAGCTAGATAAGAAGCTCAATAAGCATCCATAGTACAAGTACAGGGGGAACAGTACAGTTGGATGACTCCCTCCCATCAGAACTGAAACCTTTGCACATTCCTACCTATCTTCAACTACCAAGATGTGGAATAATCTCCCCAAGTCACTGGTGATGATCAACAATTTAGATGAATTTAAAGATAAACTAACACACTATCTGTTATAGCGCTCATTTGTACCATTATCTGTATTGTATATTCTGCATGAGGTTTATACAGCAATATATAAGTAAGTAAGACTCCAGATTGTATCTTAGTACTTTAAATAAACTAGCTATGTCAGTAGCTAGCTACAAAATTTTCCAAGCTATAAAATATATAAATAACTCTTCCTTGCAGCATGGTGACAAAAGTGGATGTTCATTCAGTCAATGCAGCAATTTTGAAATTAATCTGAGATTATTTGCTATCTGGCTGGTGACGATGAAATTATCACATCAATAATATGCAAATTTTATGTTTGGGTTGCCGCGTCATCTGAGAAGAGAACAGCCAGATCTTCCTCACAGCATGGCGATAAAGGTGGATGTTCACTCAGTCTGTATTGCAAGTACTTAACTTGCCATCATTGCATTATAGACATTATAGAGGTGACATGATTGCTGTCTACAATATGCTACATGATACATTCTGAGTTTTTTTTTTACTTTTTCACCCGTTACCCATACCAGAGGTCACACATTTAAGCTATTTAAATCTTTTTCAAGAACAGATGCCAGGAAATACTTTTTTACAAGAAGAGTGGTTGAACCATGGAATAACTTACCCGAAGAAGTATTATGTGCTGCATCAGTTGATGAGTTTAAGAAATTGATTGACCACTATTCATCTAACACTATGTATATGTGTATGTAATTAGTCTGATTGTACTTTTTTTACCTATTGATCAGGTGTAACAGGCTGTTAGCCTTACAAATTACCTGTAATAAAAAAAATAATAAAAAAGTTTGAAATGAATCTGACATTGTATGCTATCTGACTGGTGGCGAAGAAATTGTCGTATCTTTAAAAAACGATTGGATTGTCACGCCATCTGAGAATAGAATAGGTAACTCTTCCTCATGGCATGGTGATGAAGGTGGATGTTCACTCAATCTGTATTGTAAGTTTGAAGTGAATCGGAAATTGTTTGTTTGCTATCTGGCTGGTGGTAATGAAATTGTCGCGTTGATTGTTTGGACTGCATTCCATCTGAGGATAGAATAGTCAACTCTTCCTCACAACATGGTGATAAAAGTGGATGCTCACTCAGTCTGTACTGCAAGTTTGAAATGAATCTGAAATTGTTTGCTATCTGGCTGGTGACGATAAAATTGTCTCATCAATAAAAATACACAGATTTATGTTTGGACTGCCATGCCATCTGAGAAGTGAATAGCCAGATCTTCCTCACAGCAGGTGGATGTTCACTTAGTCTGTAGTGCAAGTTTGAAATGAATCTGAGATTGTTTACTGTCTGGCTGGTGGCAATAAAATTTACACCAATAATAGCACAATGAATATGTGGGTATAGCTATTTCATCTCCACTAGCCAGATAGCAAACAACCTCAGATTAATTTAAAACTTGCAATACGGACTGAGTGAACATCTAATTGCATCACCACGCTGTGAGGAAAAGCTGACTTTTCTCTTCTCAGGTAGCACAGCAGCCCAAACGTGGAATTTCATATTTTTAGCGACATGATACTTTTCACCACCACTAGCCAGATAGCATACAAACTCAGATTAATTTCAAACTTGCAATATGGACTGAGTGAACATCTAATTGCATCACCATGCTGTGAGGAAGAGCTGGCTTTTCTCTTCTCAGGTAGCACAGCAGCCCAAACGTGGAATTTCATATTTTTAGCGACATGATATTTTTCAACGCCACTAGCCAGATAGCATACAAACTCAGATTATTTCAAACTTGCAGTACGGACTGAGTGAACATCTAATTGCATCACCATGCTGTGAGGAAGAGCTGGTTTCTCTCTTCTCAGATGGCAGGGCAGCCCAAACATAAATTATTTGGATTTTTACCAAATAAAGTAATCCTGTGCAGCATATACAGCTAGACGTTTACCCACCACTATGCATATTTATTGAGCACAGCAACCCTAGATAACATTTAGCTAATGAGAACATTCAATCCTGTCCAGCAGAAGTAGCCATGTTTACGATACCATGTATTTGATGCAAATACCACAACATGCAAAGATTTTGTTGGCTATTTCTCAAATTCAAACAATCATGCCCCTGGTTTTATAGTGGTTCAAGCATCAGTGCAGTAAGATAAACCCTGCACTGGTAAAGAAACTATTTTGTGAAAGTAGATTTCTTTCATTGGGAACCCTAGCATTGATTGGAAAATAAAAATGAAAAATAAGATCATGTGCGTAAGATTTCTAATTGTCAAAAGTAGCCAAAAAGATACTATTTACTTCTATTACTACCACAACTGTACTACATAGACACTTACAAATTGTCTGATGGCTGAAAACTGACGCAGTTTGAATTCACGAAATGAATTCTCCAAGCACGATGACAAAACAGCACTCTAAACCAGTTAAAACACAACTACGCTTGTACAATATGAAAATAAAAGCACTCGGGCATGGTCTCGAGTCTAATATAGCACTCGGTTCACCTCGTGCTATATTAATCTCTCGCCCACCCCGTCATGCTTCTATTTCAATATTGCACACGCAGCAGTGCTTTAACTAGTATATAGTTTAAAACACTTGAATTAATACCAGGGCCAGATCCAGGGGTTCTAAGGGTTCCATGGAACCCTCCTTTTGAAAGAGCCTCTCTTACTCGAGATACTCTAATAGAGCAGTCACAGTATTCTTTGAGGAGCAGTGTAGCAAGCTATGTATACAGTTATAAATAAGCAGTAAATAAGGAAATACAGTTGATGAGGGCATCTATGGTGAGGAATAGCCATTGTCAACAGGTGATGACCTTTTTTTTTTTGGCTGAAGTTGTAATTCCAAAGTGGAAATTCCCATTTTTAACAGTCTGGATCCACCCCTGAATATTGCAGTCTGCAAATAGCTATATATTCCAAGTCTGTTTTAACTACCTGTACTTATGGCTAGAAAAATTAATGATGTAAAAGAGGGAGCATATTATTTGCGGCCATTGATTAATTCTGGCAAAACTATGTAGATTAGCATCTTGAAAACTAAGTGACTAGCTACAGAAAATAAATGAGAATTAGTTTGGAATAATAGGCTAGACACAAGAATATAAAAAAGAATAATAGGAAAAATTTTGGGAAGTTCTGGAAGGAATAATAGGTACAATTTTAAGCATAATAGGCTCAGCCTAATGTGAAGCAAGGTGCTTGCTTTATGACCAACAACGTCCAACAACTGCCCATGTTTTAAGCAGCTGTCCTGCTGCATTAAATCAACTTATCATCACAATCAAGTTATTGTCTTGGCCACTAAACTTGCTGAAGCGTTTGCCGATATTGCACTTGATAAAATGTTTGCTGATATACCTAATATCCATGCTGATAATTCTCCACGGTCAACAATCCGAATAGTCTTCTTATCACATCCTACTGCCCAGAAAATGTGATATGATATCTATACAAAAACAGCCAAGCTGTGAAAAAAGCCAGGGTGAAAAAAGATGCGAAATCAAAGGTGGTGGTCAAGAAATGGCTATGATGGTAGGCTAATGGCAAAAATTTTAATAACGACAATTCAGGTGAATTTGTGTTTCCTTCTCCTAGGATTCGGCACCAAATTCACCTGAATTGTCATTATTAAAATTTTTACCATTAACCTACCATCACAGCCATTTCTTGGCTGCCATCTTTGATTTCACATCTTTTTTCACCCTGTCGTTTTTGGAGACTGCACCCTTTTTTTCACAGCTTGGCTGTTTTTGTATGGATATCACATCTTTTTGTATTTGCATACTCCAAAGCCAGCCTGGGCCAGCTTTGTAGTTCTTTTTCTTGTCTTTTTTTGCAGAAAGGAGAAGACATCAAGACCTGAATTCTATGGATACTTTTTTATGATACTTTTTACAAAAATTAATACTGTATGAAAATTATCAAACGTCCTCTCTCCTACAGATAGGCAATTTTGTAGCAGAAATCTCCACAAGGTAACTTGTTTGCACTACAGGGTGACTTTTTTGTTGCTGAACTGTACAGGGTGACTTGTTTGTTGCTGAACTCTCTACAGGGTGATTTGTTTGTAGCTGAACTCTCTATAGGGTGACCTGTTTGTAGTTGAACTCTCCACAGGGTGACTTATTGTAACTGAACTCTCTACAGGGTGATTTGTTTGTAGCTGAACTCTCTCCATGGTGACTTATTTGTAACTGAACTCACTACAGGGTGACTTGTTCATAGTTTAACCCTCTCCAGGTTGACTTATTTGTAACTGAACTCACTACAGGGTGACTTGTTTGTAGTTGAACTATCTACAAGGTGACTTATTTGTAACTGAACTCACTACACGGTGACTTGTTCATAGTTTAACCCTCTCCAGGTTGACTTATTTGTACTTGAACTCACTACAGGGTGACTTGCTTGTAGTTGAACTATCTACAGGGTGACTTATTTGTACCTGAATTCTCTACAGGATGATTTATTTGTAGCTGAAGTCTACAGGGTGTGATTTGTTTGTAGCTGAACTCTCTATAGGGTGAACTGTTTGTAGTTGAACTCTCCACAGGGTGACTTATTGTAACTGAACTCTCAACAGGGTGATTTGTTTGTAGCTGAACTCTCTCCAGGGTGACTTATTTGTAACTGAACTCACTACAGGGTGACTTGTTTGTAGTTGAACTATCTACAGGTTGATTTATTTGTACTTGAACTCACTACAGGGTGACTTGTTTGTAGTTGAACTATCTACAGGGTGACTTATTTGTACCTGAATTCTCTACAGGATGATTTATTTGTAGCTGAAGTCTACAGGGTGTGATTTGTTTGTAGCTGAACTCTCTCCAGGGTGACTTATTTGTAATTGAACTTAGTACAGGGTGACTTCTTTGTAGTTGAACTATCTACAGGATGACTTATTTGTAACTGAACTCTCTACAGGGTGATTTATTTGTAGCTGAAATCTACAGGGTGACTTGTTTATCGCTGCACTCTCTTCAGGGTAAGTTGTTAGTAGTTAAACTCTCTACAGGTGACTAGTTTGTAACTGAACTCTCAACAGGGTGATTTTTTGTAGTTAAACTCTCTACAGGGTGACTTGATTGTAGTTGAACTCTCTATTGGGTAGCTTGTTGTTAGCTGAATTATCTACATGGTGACTAGATTGTAGCTGAATGTTCTAATAGAAATATTTATTATAAAGCTGAATGTTCTATTAGGGTGACTGCACTATTAGAGTATATCAATCGCGCACTTGTTACACCTAGTTGACTTTCGTAGTGTAACTCAGTGCTTTTTTATCTGATTCCTTATAAACCTTACTCTAAAGCAATTAATCTACTTCTGTACCTATTTTCAGCCGATTCCATACACTAGTTTGCCTGGTAGGCATGACAAGTAATACTTTTTTATTAGCAAAACTCGATTGTGTGCTTTTTTACATATGGTTGGTGTTTTTGTTATAACTCCATGACTGTTAATGCGATTTCTTTTAAACTACAAAAGGTTTGCACTATGATAGTTACTCCATAAACAGACCAATTTTCAAATGATTCTGTCAAGCGTTTGATCCTGGAGGCGTGACAACAAATCGCCTTTGGATTCTTGAAAAATTGCGCATAACTCCCTTGTACTTTGTCTGATCTGTACCAAAATTAGACTGTAAATGTACAGTATTATGTTCCTACTGCCCTCCAAAGTTTAAAAATATTGACCAACACACGCGTGAGTTATTACAATTTTTCTAAAGTGTGTGAGATGAAGAAGAAAAAGTTTAAGAAGAAATATACGAAGATAATAAGATGAAATTTGAAGGCACGTATCTCAGTGATGGATGGGCAGATCCACCTCAAATTTGGAATGGGAGTTGCCCTACCCCAAGGGAGTTTCCACAGCAAAAAAAATGGTTAATTTCCATCCTGCCATTATCAAGCTACGGATGCATGAAAATGACGTTTTCTTGTTTCCTGTAAAATACTCACTTGTCTGTCGCGTGCCCGCACTAGCTGTACTTGACCGCATGACATATTATCATGTGTCTTGATAATTCCCAGAATCCATCTATCACTCTTAGATCTGTTGGAACTAACTTGTCCTCTAGACTCCATCAATCACATTCTGGCGGTCTGCCTGAGATAGGAAGCAGAACAAAACTGAGTATCTGCAGCTGTTGGCTGAATTCAATCGCCATAGAGTCATTCCGTGTCAAATCAACAAGGGATTTAGGTTCACCTCTCGGATTTTGACGAAACTTGGTGCGTTTGTACTACCTATGGTGCTTATCACTCATGCAAATTTTTAGCTCCATACATTCCATAGTTTCTGATTTATGACCACAAATATTTTGAATATTTCATGAAAATTTGGTCCATCTCTTGTTACAAAATCAATTGCAACCTTGCACTGTGTAAATATTTGTAAACACAATTTTCAGTGATGGAAGACTGTTGATTGACCTTTCCAGTGATCCCTAAATTATGGGATATCTACTTAATTATGGTTCAAAAGTACTTCATTGGAAACTTTAATCCCTTATATTTTGAAAAATGCAGCTTGAAATTTTTCGAATTCTTTTGTGAATAATGATTGGGTCATAGTCTATGTTTGATAAAAGTTTTGTGGTGGGACCACAATGGGCTCAAGAGATATAATGAATTATGTTGTGGTATGTGGTGGAATTGCCGTCTATTATTGCTGTATTGGAGTGTACACCTCCAATAACCACTCGCAACAAGGCCGTGCCAAGTTTGTCTTACAGAGTGAAGGTGTCCAGGTGCATTGCAATCTGTATTAATGACCACCTGTATTGGAAGGCCATCTATGTGCTGCAGTTAAGTTATACTTCATTAATGTATAGCACCAAAGCATCAACACTTTCTAGCCAATCCAAAAATGGTCCTTATTAGACAGGTTGACTATAAATTACTGATCTGACCACCATGTGTCCATGAACATCATGTAAATGTACTATCTCTTCACAAATACCTTCTTTGTTAAGTTGAATACTACTGTAGTAGACTTAGCCATATTTAAGTTGCGTATGTGGCTACATAGATACATACAACAGAACTCCTCAGAAGGGATACCTGGATATCTTGATAACCAGGACACCTGTTTATACACTGTACTCCCACTCTATTGGTGCACATACATTTGGACCAAGATACGTCTGTGGCTTCTGTAATATGAGCACTTTATTATAGTCCTAGCAATGGAGGGGTTTTACCATACATGCATTAATTGTACCTCAATATGTGAAATTAATTACTACATTACTTTACATTCATGACCACTTTGAAGATCAAGTCATAAACTAATGCACATACTCACATAGGACATGCTGACCACATACTTAACATTTGCCTGTACTGATCTTCAAAGCGTCAACCCAAAATACTTTGAAAAACCATTTTAGTAATTACAGTACTATAAATCACACATTGAGGTGCAAGCAAGTGTTAATAATATAAAAACTCTTGGTACAAGTAATGCATCTACTGTATATAGTGTAACTCTTCTATTCCCTGGACCATTGATGAAGTGTTCATTTTTGAGAAACCACAGACTTGTCTTGGGCCCAAAATGTACGTACAATTATAAAGTAAGATCATGAGGCTATTAAGGTGCCCAGGTATCCTTTTTGAGGAGGTCTATTGTACCTATGCAGCCATGTACGTAACTTGAATAGTGTAGAGTGGGGATATGTATGTGAGTGCACTACGACAAGATTTTACTTAATAAATAAGGTATAACTGAAGAGATGGTACAACATTAATGTGTTTATGGACACATGATAATCTCATTTATAGTCAACCTGTCTAATAAGGACCATTTTTGGATTTGCTAGAAAGGGTTGATGCTTTTGTGCTATACATTAATATCCAATTAAAGTATAAATTAGCTACAGCTTATAGATGGTCTTTCAATACAGGTGGTCATTAATACAGGTTGCAATGCACCTAGACACCTTCACTCTGTAAGACAAACTTGGCATGGCCTTGTTGTAAGTGGTTATTGGAGGTGTACACTCCAATACAGCAATAATAGACAGCAAATTCCACTGCATACCACAACATAATTCATTATATTTCTTGAGCCCATTGTGGTCCCACCACAAAAAATTTATCAAACATAGACTATGATCCAATCATTATTCACAAAAGAATTCGAAAAATTTCAACCAGCACTTTTCAAAATATAAGGGATTAAAGTTTTCAATGAAGTACTTATGAACCATAATTAAGTAGATATCCCATAATTTAGGGATCACTGGAAAGGTCAATCAACAGTCTTCCATCACTGAAAAGTGTGTTTAAAAATATTTACATAGTACAAAGTTGCAGTTGATTTTGTAACAAGAGATGGACCAAATTTTCATGAAATATTCAAAATATTTGTGGTCATAAATCAGAAACTATGGAATGTATGGAGCTAAAAATTTGCGTGAGTGATAAGCACCATAGGTAGTACAAACACACCAAGTTTCATCAAAATCCGAGAGGTGACCCTAAATTCCTTGTTGATTTGACATGGAATGACCCCTTAACATTGCTAACTATTATGACACCATTGAAATCACAGTGTTTGGTAGTCTCTACTATCAACTATTTTTACAACTTGTTAACTTTGTTTGCACTGACATAAAGATATCGAAGCTTGTTGTTAAGGAATGGTTGGATTCTGCTGCCTCTGCCAGGATTTCTGCCTCTCAGAGAATTTTTCTGGCAAGAAACTGTAAGGAGTGATGCACAAACTCAATAAAATTAATTATGATTTTTTATAATTCTTTATTTTGTAATACAGTAGCTAGCCTTTTGTTTTTCTCGCCAAGCCAACAGCGTTTTTTCTACATGGCACACTTTGTGGTCACATGTTTCCCGGGGTTTCAAGAATGGTAATTTCTTGTTCCTGAATAATTATGTGCAAAGGGGTGTAAAAATCAAATATGATATCAATTTCATCATGTTGTGTACAACATACTATAGATAATGATAAATTTGTTCACCTCTTTTGAGTGATTCCCAGCCCAGCTGGTCCAGTGGGATAACAAGCTCATGTATTTATTACAAAGTGCACTGCTCTGAATTGCATCTGCTGTAGTTGAGATTTCAAACTACACTGCCAGGGTACACACTGTTGAGCATATTCAAGTGGGAATGAATACAGTAAATGCTAGATTCTTTGCATGAAGAGAAGCATGTGAAATGTTACACTAAAGAAATCCAAGGGTTCTGTTGGCTATAATTGATATGTAATTAATGCGAGCATTCCATTTCAGGTCTGACTGGACAAATTGACTTCATGTATACATCTTGGTCTAAATCAAGGGCTGGTGGCTATAAGTGTGGTACATACATGAGAGGCTTAGGAGGTCTGGTTGATCTTGAAGTCTCAAGTATTGATTCAAGGGTAGCAGTAGAAGACTTGACAAGCCCTTTAATTTGTACAACAGAAATTTCGACTCACTGCTGGAATTAGTCCACTGAGTTGGTGATAAATCCATACACTTTATTGATTTTTGCAAAATATAGCCTCCTTGTGGTGCTACCAGAATGTTTGCTCCTCACACATTCCACAAAATTCCTTAAGTTTTTGACTGAGTTAGTTTGGCTGGTTCTTTCTTGTCACCACTGCCATCCTGCTTGCATTCTTTGTAGTATGGATTTAGTGTACTGATTTATGATTGAAACGCTGGCCCCACACCATATTCTAAAGTCAAAGTAAGCATAAAAAGCTCACATACTAGTAGCCTTAGCAAAAACAAGCAATGCATTAAGTGCCCTTCTTGATAAATCCAGAGATAAACATTACTGAGACAGCAATTCCACAATAAGTACTTCGTTACTAATGACAACCAACAAGAACCCACAATCAGTCCTTTAAGTGTTTCTACATTTCTTGAGGGTATGTTTAATCACCCGCTGGAGGTCCATCAATAACTTGTTAGGGCAGTTTCAGCAATGGTAAGCTGCAGGCTTCAATTTAGGAAGCATTCCGTTCTGTATTGTTGCAGTTAACTCCGCTTTACTTGGATGCGCACTTTTTTTACAGCTACAAGCTGTTTTTGGATGGGATTTCAATACTTTTTGTTAGATTAAGCATACACTGTTGAAAACAATAGGTGAGTTTCCATGGTTTTGACAGAAACCCAGATTACAGTGATAGAATATTAAAATACAACCGTAATTTTAGTGGCATGCAACTGCCATCAACTAACACCCATTTTAACTAGTAAACCCTTGGCAACACTTCTTTTACTGCATCAAGATATTCTAATCGAGCAGTCACAAAACAGCTGTAACACAGCAACCAATATTACAGCATATTTACAACTTTTGCCTAACACTAGATTGTATAGTTTAAATTACTAGCTACTTACAGACTTTACAATGTAAAAATACAGCACTTGTACAAACGTGACTGTTCGATTAGAGTGATTGACTGCTCTAGTAGAGTATCTCGATCTACTTCAAGCATTGACTAATTCAAGTGGAGAAACCACACCCTTACCCATATCAATAGGAACTCTTGTGAAAAATAAGAATAGTAGAGAAATGGCAAGTATGTACAGAGACAATAGAGGGGCGCGTAATTATGTCCTGTTGTAAATAAATGCCTTTAAAATTTATATTACTGCTAAATAAGCTCACCAGAATAGGCTGTGATCTTTGAGAGGCTGTTGTCTCATTGCTTGTCTTTTCATGTAGAAGGGATTTAGTGCCACTGAGACACAATTGGTGAGTCTAACCATACATGTATTTGTGTTGTAAAATTTAATTGTAAAAAGGCGATTAGCGCATACCATGATAAAACATGTGTTTGCACCTCGGGTTGTACAGTAGAGTCTCTCGTGATTATTAGAAATAGAGTGGTAACAGCCGACGTCACATTCATTACATAATCACTTCCGTGGGGCAGAAAATGTATGCATGGCATTGGGGCACGAGTTTACTTTGCCTGAGGTTTGTTGAGACTGTCTTTCTAAATGAAATCACGTTGTCAGGCAATAGGAAGAGAGTAGTATAACAGATATTTAAGTAGTGCAGGTTAGTTTTATCCGTGTTCGGTGAGTTATGGCTGATAATTGCGTGGGCACAAGGATTTTGACACTTCTGAAAAGTGCAATAGAAGATTCCTACAACGTTTATATTCGACAAATTGACATACAATGGTTCATTATTATTCCTTCTTTCTTACTGAAGTGTTGTTTAATGACAATGGCTTTCTCGAGTTGAGCCCAAAACAACCGTTTTATCCTTTTAGCCTGGGTAAAACCAACCTGACAATTCCTTCATCACAAGATTGGGCAGAGTTTTCCTCTGTGCCCACTGTTTGAGAATTTATTATTGATTTATATATATTATTATCAAAGCTACTAGCTACCTTTTAAACCAACCCGATGCCCAAGTGATGTTTTTCATCATGTTTCCCAACTTCTGATCTATATCCTGAGTAAGTTTCATGCCGAATGGAGCAACAGAAGCCAAGTTGCAGCCTCTTGAAGGTTCTCCGCTATTGAATTTGCCCCACTTTTTTCCCCGCGGAAGTTGCGGTTACGCATTTTAACATGATTATTTTTGTGACGTAAAAGTTATCACTCTACTAGACCAGGGTAAAAATTTCATTGCTATATTTAGAGGTTGTAGCATTTGTATATCTTAGTATCTTAATAAATAATCCTCCATGATCACTAATCACTAATAGTACAGTGAAAGCTGGCCATTATGCAGGTACGGACAAAATTTTCTGACCTAGCTTATTAAGGAGGTGGCTGCATTTTGCGGCCTTAAAATGGTAAGAAACATGCTGTTCTAACTGGCTATAGAGATGGATTTAGTGTGTGACAGCGTATGAGACAGTGAGTACCGGCAGCAAGGTGGCAGCCAATCTGTTAGAGCACCAAAGGCACTGCTTCAGACATAGGCAGTTGCCTGTCAGCCCAACACGTAAAAATTTCACTTTTGGTCCTTATAAGCGAAAGTGATGAAGTCATTATCCATAGGATAATATATTATATTTTTCAGAGTATCCCTTCAGTTCTACTATATAGTAGCCAAGCATAATATGAACATAACACAGCTTTCCAGTGGTTTAGTGGTGAACACAACACTGCCTGAGTTAAACTGTGGTGAGATTTGAGGCTACCAGAAGCCCTGGAATGCCTTCAACACATGAAATACCAAATATCTAATGCCTGGCTTTTATCCACAGTGGACCTGTCTTGATGGCCACTTATAGAGAAGGGGAACAGCTGCCACACAGTCTTGTGAGTGAAACAGTTGCCGTACCCCTTGATTATCAATTTTTTTTTAAATTTTGAGCAAAATTGTGTGTGCAAGCGAGTGCGATGCTGTGCTTCGGCAGTGCCGTGTATATGGTAGCCATATCAGATACTGCCTAGCAGTGACACATCATGAGTATTTAAGTCATAATGCGTTACTTTATCATCCATCTAAATACAATCCCTGAATGTGTCATTTTGTGTACAGAGCAATCTGCCACAAGAAGTGACCTGAGTAAGGTTTCAGCATATTATTCTTAACCATTAATCTTGTTCACCATTGTTAACGTATGTATAGTGAAAGTCACTTAGTGGCAACCCCTTTAATCAGACCACCTCATTATATTGGCCACCTATAGAAGGTTCCAAATATAGATAGACAGTACTTTATGACCTCATTAATAAGGCCACCTTGTTATTCAGCCAAATTTTTTTTGGTCCCAGAGCTGGCCCTGTAAATGAGGTTTCACTGTATTTATTTGCATTTTAATTTTTTTGTAACTTTTCTTCTTCAGGTTTACTGATGGGCACTATGAAGTATTGTTGACTGGTCCATCCATAATGTGGTGACTTGAAATGCTAAAATGGTACGTAGCACAGCTTAAATCACAATAATTACGGGTAAAGCGGTAGCCCATCTTTATGCATGGAAATGGGATAGTTACAAACAGTTACGAACTCATACCCGTATATGGACAATTACGGGGTTCGTTAAAGTGCTACTATTAACTCAACCTCGTATATGGACAATTACGAGTTTCGTTAAAGTGTCACGATTCTACTAGTATTGTATTAAAGAATGTCTACCGAGCAGAGTGACAGGAAACAGCGAAAGAGAGCTTGGGTATATTGCGAACATTGCAATCAAACAGTTTCAGTACCTTGACTTGGCACCGCCACAAGAGGTTCCGGCTTATGCCAGACCATATATAATAGACTGGGTGTCTATTATCTATGGCCAGACGAAGAGACATCATTAATCAGTAGCAGCAGTAGCTCGAGCGATGAAGAACTTTATTGTTGAAGCTCACCATATAGACTTGGAGGAAAGTGATCGTAAAGAGGAAGACACATACTGTGTGTATGATTCAGCAATGTAAGAGGTACTTATAAATGTCTACTAGTACCTGCCCAAGTAAAGGGACGGGTAAAAGGACTGGATAAAGGGACTGAGGACACGAGTTATTGGCAGAGTAACTCCAAGTGACGTTGGCACATATTAGAAGTGCAATTCAAATCTATTAGAGCGTCTAAATTAATCATCCCGGGTTTTCTTAAGCACCTATCAACATTAATCCCTACTACCCTTCCGGATTACTAGGGGATTAGTGGAGGATTTAAGCCCAATTTGATCAGAAACTTTGCTCCGCTAGTATTTGATTGCTTTAGGCATTTGTTTAGCTTGAAAGCTATAAGATTTAGCTAATCATTATCCTGAAGAATATTCCAGCCATACTACATGGAGATTTGACCACTGGTTGTTCCCCAGTTGGTGGAGAATTAAATTTTTCGAAAAGTCAAATCCCCACCATTTATACCACTACGTCTGGTGGTGGAGGTGTTGGATAACATTGATAATATAATAGCGTAATATATAGTGGCATGTAGCTGTACCACTGCATGTACTTTGCAGACAGAAGTAACCCATCTGACAGAGGCAGAGTATGACAGTACAACACAGTTAAAATCATGATAAATACTGGGATTTCGGTAGCCCATCTTTGTAACTGAAAATGGATAAGGATGTACTGATACGGCTTACGTCCGTTCATGGATATTGATGGAGAACATACTGTTCTTGGAAATGATCATGATAATAACATCGACAGAACCTAGGACCATGGACTAAACCACGAGGAAAAACTAGCATGCATGATGGTGAACACTAAATAACTAGTTTAACACTGACCGCACAAGCACTATAGCTAAAGAGTTTAGAAATCCCGTGATTTTCACTACAATGGCAGATCCATGGTTGCATAGAAACCAGAAATCACTAAATGTTACGTAGTCCCTAATAGAGTAATCACCCTAGCTAATAAATCAGTCACTCTAATAGAGCAGTCACCCACCAACTAACATTATAATCGGGTTCAAATAAAACACTACATAGATTGTCAATAAACTACAGTTGCATTATATTGCACAATATATCACAACATCTGGAAATTCAGCAAGTCTTCAAAGGCCTCATCCTCATAATGTCCAATCTTTAAATTCAGCATGAGGTTTGAGGTTGCCTAAGTTCTGATCTCCAATCTTTGGGTCGTACTTTCTTCCATTGTCTTTCTTACTAGCCAGTGAAAGTCTATAAAATACAGGTATTTGCACTATTTGATAGTCAGTGTGAAAATACAAAACAACCAACACACCTACACTATGATACAGGTATCCCTTAGAAATAAAATACGCATAGCAGCAGGTCGCCAGTGCATGGATACGTTGACACACCTACAAGACCCGAAAACAGGCTGCCAGTGTGTGGAAACACAACACAATTGACACACCTACATGACCCGAAAACAGGTCGCCAGTGTGTGGATACACACCACAATTGACACACCTACAAGACCCGAACACAGGTCGCCAGTGCATGGATACACAACACAATTGACACACCTACAAGACCCGAACACAGGTTGCCAGTGTGTGGAAACACAACACAATTGACACACTTTCATGACCCGAAAACAGGTCGCCAGTGTGTGGATACACACCACAATTGACACACCTACAAGACCCAAACACAGGTCGCCAGTGCATGGATACACAACACAATTGACACACCTACAAGACCCGAACACAGGTCACCAGTGCATGGATACACAACACAATTGACACACCTACAAGACCCAGACACAGGTCACCAGTGCATGGATACACAGTAAAATTGACACACCTACAAGAACCGAAAACAGGTCGCCAGTGTGTGGAAACACAACACAATTGACACACCTACATGACCCGAAAACAGGTCACCAGTGTGTGGATACACACCACAATTGACACACCTACAAGACCCAAACACAGGTCGCCAGTGCGTGGATACACAACACAATTGACACACCTACAAGACCCGAAAGCAGGTCGCCAGTGCGTGCAACTACAACATGGATAACACCAATACTTTGGAGCTCGTCTAGTTTGCCATTAACAAAATCGACACACTAAAATGTATATTAGAACACGAACCTGACTACAGAGTGTAATCTTCACGAAATTGTAGAACACGGGTCAGCATTGTACTACATCACACTGTAACGCTCGCACTGGATTGCTTATCCTACGGCACTAATTAGAGTTGTCTGACAGTGTGCTGCTCATGTGATGATGTAGCTGTTGAACATGGCAATGGAACTCAGCATGAAGTAACCACTCTTGTTGTTGTTGTTGTTGTGAAGTTCGCGTCATATGCAAACGCTTTGTAGATGGTAAAGTGCTCATACCAAAGGATGAGTGACGGATCGACTAGTAGTCCACCATATTATTTGAAGACTTCACGTATTCAGAATACGATACGTGGAAAAGAAGTAATTTTACTTGAATGATGCCTCTGAAAGACGTAGTAACAGTGGATGGAATGTGCTAGTCGTGTAAAAAGTTTCTTCCTATTGGCGCTCATTAATAAGAAATTTGGACAGGAAAGCCGTTTCTAAGAGACTACCAAGTATGTTTAGTATTTACACTGTTAAATTACAACATTATTTTATATCTAGAGCAAGCAGATCGTAGATGAATTGACATTTCAGGTGATCAGCTACAACAGTTCTTAAGATCCTCCCAGTGGATACATCAGCAATGAGACGGTGAGTACAGAATTCTTGAATGTTCAATAATTCTTTGATTAGATCAACAAAACAATTGTTGGAAGCAGAAGAAGAGCTGATTAGAAAACAAATGGAAAAGAAGAACTGGCAAAGCAAAAGGACGCTTTTGATTCAGAGGGACACGGCTATAAATACTGATAATAGTGCAAGACCTGAAAACAGTGAGATGGTGCATGCAGCATTTGATTTACTAGTAGGGTGATCGTTTTGGTTAGGGTGAAACAATTCTTGGAAAGGCTGACGACAGTAATAAAAAGACTGGGACTGTATCTATATTATAACATCTTTGGGATTGGTTGTTTGAAGAAATGTTGACTGTAGTGGCACAGTAACAGAACGGACAGTAGCACTATATGGATAAGAAAAAGACTTTGAATGATTAAATGGTATGTGCAACATTCTTTTTGGAATAGTTTAAAATACAAGGCTTTCTGTGTGTAGTTGTGGAAGTTGACGTATTAAAGAGACAGACCTCGAAACAGTGAGATGATGTGTACAACATTCGTGAGTGATTTCTTCATAGCACAATAAACATTGTGTAGTTTAAAATTCAAGGCTTTGTGTGTGTAGTTATGGAAGTTGACGTATTAAAGAGACAGACCTCGTAATGGTGAGATGATGTGTACAACATTCGTGAGTGATTCTTCATAGCACCATAAACATTGTGTTTAGAGCAAATTTTTCTAGAAAGAATTCCAGGGAAGATTAAAAACACTAGTAGAAGAGATAGATTCACCACTGGGATTTACAGTGAAATGGCTCCTGGACGTGTTGGAAGTGGCAGGAAAGGAAATTCCAGTATCCAAATGGTAAGTATAATATTGTTGAGGAATTGTGAGTGAAATTGTATCTTTAGAGTGAAGCGTGTACCCAACATCATGACAGAAGTGACAGGAAAGGAAGTGCTAGTAGCAAAATGGTAAGTATAACTCTCTTGAGGAATTGGTTGATCAATGAACTTATGTGCTAGGAGTGAAACAGCTAGCCAACATAGTGGTAGAAAAAATGCCAGGACCATAAGTGCCAACAGCAAAATGGTAAGGCTAATATTATTAAGGGATAAGTTGGTAAACGAAATTAATTGTGTTTAGACTGAAACAGCTGAGCTACATAGCACCAACTAAACAATAGTCGAGAATCATTTGAATGCTTATAAAGACGGGTCCACGTCTAGAAAGGTGGTTCCACCACGGGTAAGCTCGAACCTCGTCTTGGGGTTAAGTGCGAAACCCGTAGTTGTCGCGTATTTGCTCAGCTACGGGTATCTTTACGGGATAATTTCGTCCTGTAATAGTCTCTTATTTAGCTGTGTAGCATGTCTTGTTTGCACGTGTTTTAATGTGTTGTATTGTGTCCACACATATTAGAAATAATTATAACTGTATTCTCTATAAATACTCAATTCCATTGCGCCACTGGGTCATAAGTGGGTTGAGTATGGATCATCCAGGACAATTTGGGTCACATTTTGGCCTGGCCAAGTGGATCTCATCCACTGACAGAATATACAAGATCAGACCATTTGCATAAATTACGGTGGAACTTGTTTATTGCCACCTTTACTCAATAAGCTGGTAGCAGTGTATAAATTCTCAATTTGGAAAATTTGGAATTGGCTTTTCAAGAGAGGTTGTCTTTCTATACTGGTGGCCATTAAGACAGGTTGTACTGATGGAGTGTACATGCTAGAGATGCAACAATATCCTCCACTTAGTGTAGTTTGATAGTGATGCAATGGAGACTATGTATTGTCGTATTTAAATACTACACTATTACATTGCAACTCTAGCACATATTTATAACAGGAATGTTTGTTAACTGTTTAGACATACTGAAGCCACACCCACTCATCTGGATTCTACAAATGGAGTCATACCAACTTGTGACTGCACTTGCTCATTACTCCCATTGTGTTTGGATGAATATCCATGCTGACGTGTGAGACTTGCTACCATGGTGGGCCACTGGAGAAGATTTTCATAGCAGTTATATGACAGTCATTGTTGTACAATTCTTAAATTATTGTTGTGAAAACTATTTGGTATTCATGTGTCCCCTGTATGTTGCAATTACATGTGTAATTGTGTGTGGGGGTGCTATAAAATGCATGGCGAAAATTGTAAATTTTAAAGGCGGTTTTGTACACTTCCTTTTAGGCTCATGGTAGTGAGTCCCGCGGCCAGTAAAGCAGAAACACGTGCCGCAGACAATAAATGATGTGACTACTACACGTGAGGATTTTACAGGAACGAACGTTGTCAAATTTGGCTTGTCTATAACTCACCCATCATTTACGCTATCGCTCTGAAACTCTAGAGTTAAATTCATCATGTCACTAGTAACTACCACACAAGCAGTGAAGTTAATCCATGCTGATTGTTTTGTGATCGAGATTGCCAACATGAAAGGGGATGTTAGGTTTTTTAGGGTTTTTTTCGCATGCGGTTAGACTCAACCGCAGGTACATGCTTTGTGTTCCTTTGTGCATTCCGAACATTAATTGCCCTGCTATCGCTTCAGTATTATCTCGATCGCCTCAAGATTCACATCATTGATTTCACTATACATCATTACCCTACAGTCGTAATTTCAGCACTAAACAAAGTTTCAGTCGTCCTCAGTCGACCTAGAGGCCAAATACAAACCCCATATTGTTGTTTTCCGCAATACTCGCTTGGCATGTAGGGAAATGTGTCTTTAAACTGTTCTAAAAAGTTCATTGAGATTGAAACATATGTTTTCGAGAATGGCTAGTTTGAAATTTGAATTTAGTCACCCCCATGTAATTTGCTCTCTGAAAGAATTTAACTCAGAGTTTAAAGAATGACGCAAAGCACAACTGCGGTCACTGTTTATTGATGAACTGGCGCTGTGTGTAGTTAATCAGTGCATGTAACTCTTGATTATTACAAGCTCAAAACTTTTGCAGCTGAAATGCATAAAGTAGGGAATTAATGTGTCTCGTTTTAGCAAGCAGCCGTCTAATCTTGTTTCCTTACCTTTTTTTGGGTAGATCATTTCTCATTAATCAGCTGTAACATTTTTTAGCTTGTTACCTTACTTTTTGCAACATGCGTATTATATCGATTCCTATTTCCTTTTACTTTTTAAAAAAATAAATAAATAGCTAGTTTGTTTATTTTTATGCCCAGCTAGCTAGCACTTACTTTTAAGGCGTCTTCTTTAATAAGTTTTACATAACAACAATAGGATTATGTCAATTATGCAAACATAGTTTCGAGCACAATAGACTAGCAACAAGCATTATTTCAGCATGATAGGACAATTTTCATAACCTTAGTTTAATGCTCAATGCACACCAAAAATTCAGCAAAACATGAACACACTACATTTCATATCAAGAAAATGTGCAATGTTATTATTTCTTGGCTGATTGTTTACACTCCATGGAAATAAGATCAATGTGCTACATAATACAGCAGTCACTTACTCTAATACAGCAGTAAGAAGCTGTAAGGAGCTAACAATTATACTCCACTAAAACAGCCAACTCTAGAGCATAATCTTAAGTTGAAAGCATAATTGGTTACTTGCTCAAAAAGCATAATGGTCTATTTTCAAAGCATAACTGGCTCCAGCATAAACAACAACACTCTCCTTGTTCTGGCCTTTAACAAGCACAGTAACAATTACTTAATAGATGAAAGTAATCACATAATGCAACTAATGAATTCTTGTAGTGAGGCTTTGCTTTTTTCAAAAATTTCATAAGCCACTACTTTCAAGTGACTGCCACTTTAATAGTCATGCATGTGGTAAATAAGAATGGACGATTTAGTTTCCATAATACGCATAGTAGCCTCATTGCTATGCCTATGCCAACATGCTAACTTTAATTTCATACTAAGTGATGATATGTCTTAAGGTGGCAATAAAGCAATGACATGCATAAGAAACTATAGCAAATGCAAATGACATAACATGCCATAATACTACGTAATTTGTGTTAAATCAGGAGTGGGTTAATTAGGCGCTACACCATAAAAGACTTCCAAATGCAAAAGCAGCCATGAGAAACTGTTACCAAAAACAACAAGCAGCTGCTGTTGCACAGGTCAGGTGGAATGTAACTCACCAACAATCTTGACAACATGAGAACAAGCGCCACTAATAATATTTCTGACTCACCTTACATCTATGTATTTATTATGTAATTCATCCAAACTGGAAGGGACCTGTTATAAATGTGATCTTTTCTTTGCAAATACGGATTGAACAGATTTGAAACTTTGTAGGAATGGTAAGCAATAGTGTCTGAATTATTCTACATATCAGTTTTTCATATATCCATTCTATGGCTTCTCATTTAGTGGGAATAGTGGAACAAGGCTATCATCTGCTTTTAAATGCCATATACTTTGACATGTAAACTGCTTCCACTTATTGATACATAGAATTATCCTTGTACATGTAGTAGTATGCTTTCATCATGTAAAGCATTGGAACTAAAACTTGAGGTTATCATTAGATAACATGTCCTCTGTGGTCCACTAAGTACTGCCAATTTCTTGTCTTAAGAGCAGTTCTATGCTTTTTACTCACTACAAATGATATGATCCTACATTGTGTAGTTTATCCGTATGCCAAATTATTCACTAGTTTTAACTACAGTATGTCTTAAAATTGAAACACAGAAGATTGTTGTCAGGAATGTGCATTGTTGCTTTAGTGCCACCTTAAGATCACATTGATATTATTAATATTTTGTGCTTACACTTTTAAAATCAACTCCATCAAATTCAGGACAAAGGTTACTATCTCCAGGTGGTCCTGGCAGTCCTGGTGGACCTGGTGGTCCTGGAATACCTCTAGCTCCTTTAGGGCCTTTTATTCCATCTGTTCCATTAATTCCTTTCTCTCCTGGTTCACCTGGTATTCCAGCAGTACCTCGTGGCCCGGGAAGGCCACTGCTTCCTTTTGGTCCTTGTGGACCAGGAGGACCTGGCAATCCAGTATTACCTATGTCTCCTTTAGCACCCTTTACACCATCAGGACATCCCTGCACAACTGGAATATGGATGCATACATCATAGTTGCCATTTTCAAAACAGTTAGCCATTACTTTTGTTCATTCATTTAAAGTTTAATAAAATAGTACAATAGTACTTATCAAGTAAGGATTACCCCAATATTAACCACAATGCTGTCTGTAAAAACCACCATAAAAACACCTTGAGTGGGGCAAAACGTGATTTCACAGAAGTGTCTTTAGTGTTAGCATACTATACGCATAATAAGCCCTACTATTGGATGCTAAAAATCATCCAAACCCAACTTTTGGTGTGCGTGCCTACCAGCCTACCAGCTTGCCAGCCTGACCATGGTCGCAAGGCTAGAAGCTAAACAACACATTGTGATCACCATTTTTATGCCACTATAAAAAACTCACTAGTGGCATGTGCCTTTTGGGTTTCTGACAAGTGCTTGCCTTCTGTGCCTAGTTATCTTCACTCTGTTTGTAGCCTTATTCTTCATGCTAGGAAATCATATCTAGGCATTAATTTTCTGTATCAAACACTTAGATGACACAAAATTTATTTTAAAAGCTCATACTGATACATTGCCAATAGACAGTTGGTATAGAGATACTGCACTTACATAATAGGATTCATTGTGAACTAGGTGGACCAATAAGAATTGAGTGACTCATCCCTTTATGATCTATTACAGCTGGATCAATAATGATAAAAAGACATGCCTCTTAATAATCTAGTTGTACTTATAGCAACTCACCAAAATATAGCATAGTGAAAATAGGGCATGCCATGAGCCTGCCTAAATATTCAAATATATAGTTTAGTTGGGGTGGGTTGGCTGAGATCCACTCGAGTTACTCTAACAATGCAGTCACCCTTATACAACAGCCATGTTTGATATTCTCAGTCACATGTGCATATCCTAGCTGTAGCTATAACAAACTTCTAAACAAACTAGTATGTATATGTGACCGAATTTTGGAAAATCACCCATATGGGCACATTTGACACTTAAAATATTTAATAATCAAATAAGAAACTTTATAGTGCAAATCTACTTGTTAATGGTTGTAAGCCATTCTCAATACCTTAAATTACAAGAAAATTATTGAAATATTTTTAAAACTGTGTCTTGCTCCTATTAGCAAACCAATAAACATGAAAATTCTAATTATTTCATGTGCACCCATATGGGTGATTTTCCAAAATTCAGTCACATATATAATATATATATCTAAACCAAAACAGCCAAGCTGTAAAAAAAGAGTGCGGCACCCAAAAAGACCAGGATAAAAAAGATGTGAAATCCAAGGTGGCAGCCAAGAAATGGCTGTGATGGTAGATTAATGGCAAAAATTTTAATTACGACAATTCAGGTGAATTTACATTGCCTCCTCCACTAGGATTCGGCACCAAATTCACCTGAATTGTCGTAATTAAAATTTTTGCCATAAATCTACCATCACAGCCATTTCTTGGCCGCCACCTTGGATTTCACATCTTTTTTCATCCTGGTCTTTTTGGGGGCCGCACTCTTTTTTTACAGCTTGGCTGGCTTGGTTTAGATATCACTTATTTTTGTATTGCAAGCCACAAAGCCAGCCATTAACTGGCTTTGGTGCTTACTTTTAATATTTTTTTCTTTTCTGCAGGGATTGTGGAACAAAGGAAGAAATATTGTGTACAGTTTTTTGTCTGATTAAAAATATTTGTATATTTAACAATGAATGATAATCATATACTGTAGGTCATAAGGTGACTTCTTATACATAACTGAACTGTAGCTGAAACCCTCATTGTTTGTAGCTGAACTCTTTTCAGAGTGACTTGTTTCTAGCTGAACTCACTACATGATGATTTGTTTCCAACACATATTTCGACAGGATGATTTGTTAGTAGCTGATCCCTATAGGGTAACTTGTATTTAGCTGATCAAGACACACGGTAGTGTGTCGTGCGGCCCAAGAAGCCGGCGCGTAACACCCGTGAGTATATTGACAGGAAGAAAGAAAACGCAATTTTCACACCTCCGTAGCTCTGTGCTTCCTTGATGAAACAAGACGATTTTTACTGTGGACATTTCCTCCAACTGCAGCACTCCACATTCCAAATTTGAGCGAAATCGCTTCGTGCGTTCCCGAGATATGCGACTTCAAAAATTGGCTCAGTTTCTTCGTTTTTTTTCTTCTTCTTTTTCTTTTTCTTGTCGCACACTTACAAACATTGCTATAAAACTCGAACGCCATATCCGATTGCCTTGAAATTTGGCACACAGAAGGGGGATATAAGGGCGCATCTCGGTACCAACTTTGGCTGGAATACGATAAACAGGCAAAGAGTTATGAGCGATTATTCACGAAAATTAACACCAATATGTTGTCACGGCTACAGGGTAAACCGCGTACGGGAAGAAGCTGAAAATCTGTGGGTGAATAGGTTAACTATTGATACTCAAACCTTTTGTAGTTTGAAAGAAATCGAGCTAAAAAACAGGAAGATACAACGAAAAAACCAACAGTGTGTAACAATTACGCAATCGAGATTAGCTAATAAAAATAACGACTGCTTGCCACGCTTACCAGATAAACCGCTTGGGGTAATGCTTTGAAAATCGTTGTACAGATGGAGTAATCATCTTAGAAAGGCTCATCAATGGTGTAGAAGAATCAGACTTAAAGTCACAGAGTTATAACACGAAATCCAACTTGGTGCAGCAAGTGCGAGATCGAGATACTCTAATAGAGCAGTCTTCCTAATAGAGCAGTCACCCTGAAGAGAATTCAAGAGATCAGCTAGAAACAAGAAACCTGTATAGAGATCAGCTACACACAAGTCACCCTGTAGAGAGATCAGCTAGAAGAAGTTACCTTGTAGGGAGCTCATGCAACTATGGAAATGGATAGTTCAGCTAGAAAAAATCACCTTGTATAGAGTTCAGCTACAAACAAATCGTCCTGTGGAGAGATCAATAGAAGAAGTTACCTTGCAGAGAGTTCAGCTACAAAGAAACCATCATGTAGAGAGTACAGCTACAAAGAAACCATCATGTAGAGAGTTCAGCTACAAACAAATCTCCCTGTAGGGAGATTTGTTTGTAGCATGTAGAGAGATTAGCTAGAAGAAGTCACATTGTAGAGAGTTCAGCTACAAAGAAACTACCATGTAGAGAGTTCAGCTGCAAACAAATCACCCTGTAGAGAACTCAGCTACAAACAAATCGCCATGTAGAAAGATCAGCTAGAAGAAGTTACCTTGTAGGGAGTTCAGCTACGAACAGATCACCCTGTAGAGAGTTCAGCTACAATGAAATCATCATGTAGAGAGTTCAGCTGCAAATAAATCACCCTGCGAGAGAATTCAGCTACAAACAAATCACCCTGTAGAAAGATCAGCTAGAAGAAGTTACCTTGTAGAGAGTTCAGCTACAAAGAAACCAGAGTTCAGCTGCAAACAAATCACCTGTAGAGAGTTCAGCTAGAAACAAGTCACCCTGTAGAGAGATCAGCTAGAAACAAGTCACCCTGTAGAGAGTTCAGCTAGAAGAAGTCACATTGTAGAGGGTTCAGTTACAATGAAGCTGCAAACAAATCACCTGTAGAGAGTTCAGCTAGAAACAAGTCACCCTGTAGAGAGTTCAGCTGCAAACAAATCACACTGTAGAGAACTCAGCTACAAACAAATATGCCCTGTAAAAAGATCAGCTAGAAGAAGTTACCTTGTAGAGAGTTCAGCTACAACAAAACCACCATGTAGAGAGTTCAGCTACAAACAAATCACCTGTAGAGAGTTCAGCTAGAAACAAGTCACCCTGTAGAGAGATCAGCTAGAAAACAAGTCACCTTGTAGAGAATTCAGCTAGAAGACGTCACATTGTAGAGAATTCAGCTACAAAGAAACTACCATGTAGAGAGTTCAGCTGCAAACAAATCACCCTGTAGAAAGTTCAGCTATGAACATATCACCCTGCAGAGAGATCAGCTAGAAACAATTCACCCTGTAGAGAGTACAGCTAGAAGAAATTACCTTGTAGAGAGTTCAGCTACAAAGAAACCACCATGTAGAGAGTTCAGCTGCAAACAAATCACCCAGTAGAAAGTTCAGCTATGAACAGATCACCCTGTTGAGAGTTCAGTAAGAAACAAGTCAACCTGCAGAGAGATCACCTAGAAGTATCACCTTGTAAAGAGTTCAGCTACAAACAAATCACCTGTAGAGAGTTCAGCTACAAACAAATCACCCTGTAGAGAGATCAGCTAGAAGAAGTCACCTTGTAGAGAGTTCAGCTACAAAGAAACCGCCATGTAGAGAGTTCAGCTGCAAACAAATCACCTGTAGAGAGTTCCACTAGAAACAAGTCACCCTGTAGAGAGATCAGCTAGAAACAAGTCACCCTGTAGAGAGTTCAGCTACAAACAAATCACCCTGTAGAGAGATCAGCTAGAAGAAGTCACCTTGTAGAGAGTTCAGCTACAAAGAAACCGCCATGTAGAGAGTTCAGCTGCAAACAAATCACCTGTAGAGAGTTCCACTAGAAACAAGTCACCCTGTAGAGAGATCAGCTAGAAACAAGTCACCCTGTAGAGAGTTCAGCTAGAAGAGGTCACATTGTAGAGAGTTCAGCTGCAAACAAATCACCCTGTAGAGAACTCAGCTACAAACACATATGCCCTGTAAAAATATCAGCTAGAAGAAGTTACCTTGTAGAGAGTTCAGCTACAAAGAAACCACCATGTAGAGAGTTCAGCTGCAAACAAATCACCTGTAGAGAGTTCAGCTAGAAACAAATCACCCTGTAGAGAACTCAGCTATGTACAAAAAAATATGCCCTGTAAATTATCAGCTAGAAGAAGTTACCTTGTACAGAGTTCAGCTACAAAGAAACCACCATGTAGAGAGTTCAGCTGCAAACAAATCACCTGTAGACAGTTCAGCTAGAAACAATTCACACTGTAGAGAGATCAGCTAGAAACAAGTCACCCTGTAGAGAGTTCAGCTAGAAGAAGTCACATTGTAGAGAGTTCAGCTACAAAGAAACCACCATGTAGAGAGTTCAGCTGCAAACAAATCACCTGTAGACAGTTCAGCTAGAAACAAGTCATCCTGTAGAGAGATCAGCTAGAAACAAGTCACCCTGTAGAGAGTTCAGCTAGAAGAAGTCACATTGTAGAGAGTTCAGCTACAATGAAACTCTCATGTAGAGAGTTCAGCTGCAAACAAATCACACTGTAGAGAACTCAACTATGTACAAACAAATATGCCCTGTAAAATATCAGCTAGAAGAAGTTACCTTGTAGAGAGTTCAGCTACAAAGAAACCACCATGTAGAGAGTTCAGCTGCAAACAAATCACCTGTAGAGAGTTCAGCTAAAAACAAATCACCCTGTAGAGAACTCAGCTATGTACAAAAAAATATGCCCTGTAAAATATCAGCTAGAAGAAGTTACCTTGTACAGAGTTCAGCTACAAAGAAACCACCATGTAGAGAGTTCAGCTGCAAACAAATCACCTGTAGACAGTTCAGCTAGAAACAATTCACACTGTAGAGAGATCAGCTAGAAACAAGTCACCCTGTAGAGAGTTCAGCTAGAAGAAGTCACATTGTAGAGAGTTCAGCTACAAAGAAACCACCATGTAGAGAGTTCAGCTGCAAACAAATCACCTGTTGAGAGTTCAGCTAGAAACAAGTCATCCTGTAGAGAGATCAGCTAGAAACAAGTCACCCTGTAGAGAGTTCAGCTAGAAGAAGTCACATTGTAGAGAGTTCAGCTACAATGAAACTCTCATGTAGAGAGTTCAGCTGCAAACAAATCACACTGTAGAGAACTCAACTATGTACAAACAAATATGCCCTGTAAAATATCAGCTAGAAGAAGTTAACTCGTAGAGAGTTCAGCTACAAAGAAACCACCATGTAGAGAGTTCAGCTGCAAACAAATCACTTGTAGAGAGTTCAGCTAGAAACAAGTCACACTGTAGAGAGATCAGCTAGAAACAAGTCACCCTGTAGAGAGTTCAGCTACAAAGAAACCACCATGTAGAGAGTTCAGCTGCAAACAAATCACCCAGTAGAAAGTTCAGCTATGAACAGATCACCCTGTTGAGAGTTCAGTTAGAAACAAGTCATCCTGTAGAGAGATCACCTAGAAGTATCACCTTGTAGAGAGTTCAGCTACAAACAAATCACCTGTAGGGATTTCAGCTACAAACAAATCACCCTGTAGAGAGTTCAGCTACAAAGAAATCATTATGTAGAGAGTTCAGCTGCAAACAAATCATCCTGTAGAGAGTTCAGCTATGAAAAGATCACCCTGTAGAGAGTTCAGCTATAAGAAGTCACCTTTTAGAGAGTTCAGCTACAAATTAAAGCAACCACCATGTAGAGAGTTCTGCTGCAAACAAATCACCCTGTAGAGAATTCAGCTACAAACAAATCTCCCTGTAGAGAGACCAGCTAGAAACAAGTCACCCTGTAGACAGATCAGCTAGAAGAAGTTACCTTGTAGAGAGTTTAGCTGCAAACAAATCACCCTGTAAAGAATTCAACTACAAATAGATAGCCCTGCAGAGAGTTCAGCTAGAGTCAAGTCACCCTGTAGAGAGAATCCTGTAAAGAGCTCATCTACATACAAGCAGATCACCCTGTAGAGAGTTCAGCTACATTTCAAGTGACCCAGTAGAGAGATCAGCTGCAAATTATCCTGTGGGGATTAATTGACATGTAATAAATATATGCAAGAGTTCATAATAATGAACTCTTGATATATGCATTATATATATAATTTGTACATTTACTGATAAATCAGAATGAGTTAAAGTATTTATAAAATCTGCTTCATCTTTTTCTTTTTCCTGTGGTAAAGAAAAATATATAGGTTAAAAAGTCCCAAAGCTGGCCATAGGCCAGCTTTGGTGTATACAAATACAAAAAGAAGTGAAATCTAATTAAAAACAGCCAAGCTGTAAAAAAAAGAGTGCGGCCCTTGAAAAGGCTATGGTGAAAAAAGATGTGAAATCCAAGGTGGCGGCCAAGAAATGGCTGTGATGGTAGGTTAATGGTAAAAATTTTAATAACGACAATTCCGGTGAATTTTGTGCCAATTGACCAAGCGGCACCAAATTCACCTGAATTGTCGTTATTAAAATTTTTACCATTAACCTACCATCACAGCCATTTCTTGGCCGCCACCTTGGATTTCACATCTTTTTTCACCATAGCCTTTTCAAGGGCCGCGCTCCTTTTTTTACAGCTTGGCTGTTTTTGATTAGATATTTATTACAGAACACTCTACACGGTGGTTTCTAACTGAACACTCTACAAAGTTACTACTTCTAGCTGATATTTCTACAGGGTGATTTGTTTGTAGCTGAACTCACTACATGATGGTTTCTTCGCAGCTGAACTCTCACAAGGTAACTTATTCTAGCTGATGTCTCTACAGGGTCACTTGTTTGTAGTTGAACTCGCTACATGATGGTTTCTTTGTAGCTAAACTCTCTACAAAGTAACTTCTTCTAGTTGATGTCTCTACAGGGTCAGCTGAACTCTCTACATGGTGGTTTCTTTGCAACTGAACTCTCTACAAGGTGGCTTCTTCTAGCTAATATTTCTACAGGATTTGTTTGTACTGTAACTGAACTCTCTACATGATGGTTTCTTTGCAGCTGAACTCTCTACAAGGTAACTTCTTCTAGCTGATGTCTCTACAGGGTCACTTGTTTGTAGTTGAACTCTCTACATGATGGTTTCTTTGTAGCTGAACTCTCTACAAAGTAACTTTTTCTAGCTGATGTCTCTACAGGGTCACTAGTTTGTAGCTGAACTCTCTACATGGTGGTTTCTTTGTAACTGAACTCTCTACAAGGTGATTTATTTATGGTAAAACTCTCTACATGATGGTTTCTTTGCAGCTGAACTCTCTACAATGAACTCTCTACAAGGTAACTTCTTTAGCTGATGTCTGTACAGGGTGAATTGTTTGTAGCTGAGCTCACTACAAGGTAACTTGTTTAGCTGATCTCTGTACAGGGTGGTTTGTTTGTAGCTGAACTCTCTACGGGTGATTTGTTTGCAGCTGAACTCTCTACATGATGGTTTCTTTGTAGCTGAACTCTCCACAAGGTAATTTCTTCTATCTGATCTCTGTACATGGTGAATTGTTTGTAGCTGAACTCTCTAAAAGGTAACTTCTTCTAGCTGATCTCTCTATTCAGGGTGATTTGTTTGTAGCTGAACTATCTACAGGTGATTTGTTTGTAGCTGAACTATCTACATGGTGGTTTCTTTGTATTCGAACTCTCTACAAGGTGACTTCTTCTAGCTGGTCTTTCTACAGGGTGATTTGTTTGTAGCTGAACTCTCTACAAAGAACTTCTTCAAACTGATCTCTGTACCGGGTGAATTGTTTGTAGCTGAACTCTCTACAAGGTAACTTCTTCTAGCTGAACTCTCTACAGAGTGATCTTTTCATAGCTGAAACTCTCTACAGGGTGATTTGTTTGCAGCTGAACTCTCTACATGATGGATTCTTTGTAGCTGAACTCTCTACAATGTGACTTCTACTTGCTGAACTCTCTACAAGGTGAATTGTTTGTAGCTGATCTCTCTACATGATAGTTCCTTTGTAGCTGAACTCTCTACAAGGTAACTTCTTCTAGCTGATCTTTCTACAGAGCAATTTGTTTGTAGCTGATTTCTCTACAGGATGATTTGTTTGCAGCTGAACTCTCTACATAGTGGTTTCTTTGTAGCTGAACTCTCTACAAGGTGACTTCTTCTAGCTGAACTCTCCACAGGGTGATCTTTTTGTAGATGATCTCTCTACAGAGAAATTTGTTTGCAGCTGACCTCTCTACATGATGGTTTCTTTGTAGCTGAACTCTCTACAAGGTGACTTCTTCTAGCTGATCTCTCTACAGGGTGATTTGTTTGTAACTGAACTCTCTACAAGGTGACTTCTTCTAGCTGATCTTTCTACAGGGTGGTTTGTTTGTAGCTGAATTCTCTACAGCGGGATTTATTTGCAGCTGAACTCTCTATAGGGTGAATTCTTCTAGCTGAACTCTCTACAGGGTGACCTTTTCGTAGCTGAACTCTCTCCAGGGTGATTTTTTTCAGCTGAACTCTCTACATGATGGTTTCTTTGTAGCTGAACTCTCTACAAGGTGACTTCTTCTAGCTGATCTCTCTACAGGGTGATTTGTTTGCAGCTGAACTCTCTGCATGGTACATAGTTTTTTTGTAACTGAACTCTTTACAAGGTGACTTCTTCTAGCTGATCTCTCTATGGGTGATTTGTTTCTAGGTGAACTCTCTACAGGGTGACTTGCCTGTAGCTGAATTGTCTATCAGATTAACTGGTTGTAGCTGAATTCCCTACAGAATAACTTGCAATGTAATATAATTCTTTAATGGAGTAAGTTATAAACGTAGCCGAATGCTCTATTAGTGTGACTGTTCCATTAAAGTATCTCGATTTCGCATTTGCAACACGTAGTTGGCTTTCAAATCATGACTCAGTGGTTTGTAATCCGATTTTTCTGTACTACTGCAAGAACTTTCTATGATGATTATTCCAGCTACATACCGATTTTCAGCTCATTGCTCTAAGCGGTTTGCCTGGTAGGCGTGAAAACTAATAGTTTTTTTATTCATAAAAATCGATTGCGTAATTGTGACACAGGTTGGGTTTTGCATCATATCTCCATGGTCTTTACCTCGATTCTTTTCAAACCACAAAAAGGCACTCCTACGATGGTTACTTCATCTACATAGCAATTTTCAACTCATTCCTTCAAGGGGTTTACCCTGTGGGCGTGACAGATCTTCGACCTTATTTTACGCGAATAATCGATCATAAATCCGTGAATGTCCATCGGATTCCTACCAAAGTTGGTACTGAGATCCGCCTTAATGAGCCCTTCAAGTGTGCCAAAAAGTTCAGCCTGATTGGAGCACAAATTCGTGTTTTATGGCGGATTTTGCGAAGTGTGCGAAATGAAGAAGTAGAAGAAGAAAAAAACCAAGAAATTAAAATGAAATTTTGTTTGTTCGTATCTCGGAAATGGCTGGACCGATTTTCTTCAAATTTGGTATGTAGACTCCCATAACTGGCCGGCACATCTGTAGCAAATTTGGTTCCAATCGGATAAGGGATCACAGAGCTACATAGGTGTGAAAATTGTGTTTTCTTTCTTCCTGTTAATATACTGACGGAGTGGCACGCCGACTTCTTGGGCCGCACAACACACTATCGCGTGTCTTGATCTACATAAGATCATGCATGACATGACAATATATAGATAATATACTATGTGATATATAGAGGATGAGTTTGGATGAATAACGGGAAACTGAGGAAATCATATGGTGGGCAGTAAGTTCTTCCATAAATAGGGTAGATGAATGAACAGATCATTTGCAAGTGATGATAGCAAACTGCTAATACACGTCAAATCACAGCAATTGCTCACTAGCAACCAAAATGACAGACCAAGCTATCTCATGAACATTAATATTGGCATAAATTGATAAAGTATTACAGCTACATAACTAGCATCTAATTCATCCAAATTCCTCCATATTTCCCCAGTTTCCCGAGCTTGCCTTACTCCACATATAAAAATCATGATAGTACACAGACAGTAATATCATTGTGGCTAGTTATAATAACCACACATAGCACAGGTACGCATGAAGTATATGACACATCCCAATGGTATATGTGACCCGGTCTGCGAAAAGGGCTCTTATAGCCTTTCCAATTGCATATATATGGTAACCCATAACTTGACTGGTGAATATGGTACAAGCCTACAATTTGGTCACTCAACAACCCTGACCTGGCAGTAGCTGTGGGTGTAATTACATGGTGATAGCTTTAGTAGATTAGGAGTTATGATTAGCCAAACATGGATAATTGGAAAGGCTATAAGAGCCCTTTTCGCAGACCGGGTCACATATAGAAAATTACGACAATACCAAATGAGAATACAACTAAGTGAACCTGTATGTGTACCGATAGTGATAGGAATCGTATTATAAACAGAGTTGCTGCAGGACCAGCAGGGACTAATGACTGAGAACCTTTGAGTACCGAGGAGTGTTCAAGTATAGCATAAGTATAAAGGAGTGTGTAAATATGGCATGAATGCATGTACACAGTAGGTCTGCCAATTGATTGTATGCGAGTGTCAGCTACCCATATGCAGCAACAGATGTACACACATATTAGAGAGCATTAAGTGACCCTGCAAAATTAATATTGATATGCATTTTGCAAGCATGTAATCAGAACATAACCATAAAAGCCCATAAGCAGCAGCAACAGTTGTATTCAAAGTTTGAATACAGCCAAGTACTATACATACAGACATTGGTAAGCTCGAGTAAACTTGCAATTAGAGCTAAAGAGATTACATATGTAGTATATAAGCCTGTAATGATTTTAGACATGTAGCAGTTTATATTGTATGAAGATACTTTCAATTTTAAAGTACAAGAGTAATCTTGTGCACACAAACACTATGCACTGACGAAGACAAGTGCAACTGAGGATTGCAGGTATGTACCCCAAAACAAACTGATAAATGTTTAAAAATAGGTTGCAGAGGGCACGGAAAGGCTTGCAAAGAGCTATAGACAAGGGCACCTATCCTACCACTAAACTAGGGAAACACTATAGCGAGATATTATTATATGCAACCTTGATATGGATATACACACCCAGCCTCCTATCTGCATGCAGCCACCAATGAACATGCATATACCTGAGTATGGAGCATGCCTGCGGAAGCAACAGCCATTGAGCTATATAGGTATACAACAGTTGGTATATACTGGAGATATTACAAGTTACATTAGCAACTGAACAAAATTTTAATTGCATAAGAATGTAAATAGGTTGCAGAGGCATGGAAAGCTTGTAAAGGGGGCCCTAGATAATGACACCTATCCTACCGTTAAACCAGGGAAACACTACAGTAAGGTATTATCATATACATGGAGAAGGGATGTGCAACCTTGGTGTAGAGATACGCACCTCCTAACTGCATGTAGCCACCAATGGACCTGCATATACAAGGGCATGGAGTAAGCCTGCAGAAAGTAACACAGCTGAAGTGAAGCGGTCACATCTGCATGTTCAATGACAGAAAGGTACTGTACTGCAATGTAACTAACCAGTGGAAAATTACACATACCCAAAGGTGGAAACGGAATAACCCAGGCATGTCTAAGAACTTTTCAAGCACACCTTATGTAGCTAAAGTCTTTAAGCAGGCTGTAGGACCAGGTGTCCTACAGACTTTCAGCACTTGTGCTGTAAAGCATTAATAAATATGAATAATAATACAGAGTTACCATGCTTAAGGAGATAATAGTATTACTAAAGAAGAAAAAAACACTGTTGACCGTAAAAATGTATAGAAATACCCACTAGGTACATAATTAATAGCATAGAGTGGGGGCGGGGGTGGGTTGGTGTAGAAGGAATTGGAGAGTAATTACACATCTGTAGTAGGTCAATCATATGATGTCAGTGACAGTAATGATAATGCATGAGCTAGTAAGAATAGAGTGGATTAGACAACTGACAGAGGTGGTCACTGAATAGTGTAGCAGTCGCATAAACATGGTATTGCATGAAAGCAACAGTTAGGACATGCCTGTCTGCAGAAGCAGTGATAACTCGCAAGCCTATGGGGAAGAGCATGCATGCATGCAGTGACAGCAATACTAGTAATGAAACAGTGGAAGTAAAATACTTGTAGCAGAGTTGTAGTTCAGTATTAGTGACAACAGTAATGGCAGACATGCAGGAGCCATGAAATTCATGCAGCAGCGCTTTGGTATATAATAAGGTTACATATCACGGTTACATATCATACAGCAGCTAGAGCATCACACAGTACTCTGCTAGTCTCCGCACTCTCATTAGATCATGCAATAGCGGCACCCTCAAGCTCACAGCAGTAATTACATTTATGTGGCTGCAATAATGTTTTATGAAGTGGTGATAAAATTGTTTGTGCTGGAGCCATAATATACATGCAGCAACCACAAATGGAATTGGGCAACTGAGGGGATCAGGTTCGGATCACTAGATGCCGTAGTAGCCATACTGGGGCAGTACTGCATATCAACCAATTGATGTCTGGGATATAATTATATGCTCTAACGGTTAACGGAAGCAGTAATAATGGTGGTAACAGGCATTTTGTAGATGTAATCTAATCCAAAACAGCCAAGCTGTAAAAAAAGGAGTGCGGCCCTGAGAAAGACTATGGTGAAAAACGATGTGAAATCCAAGGTGGCGGCCAAGAAATGGCTGTGATGGTAGGTTAATGGTAAAAGTTTTAATAACGACAATTCAGGTGAATTTTGTGCCAAGACCAAGTGGCACCAAATTCACCTGAATTGTTGTTATTAAATTTTTTACCATTAACCTACCATCACAGCCATTTCTTGGCTGCCACCTTGGATTTCACATCTTTTTTCACCATAGCCTTTCTCAGGGCCACACTCTTTTTTTACAGCTTGGCTGTTTTGGATTAGATTTCACTTCTTTTTGCGTTTGTATACCCCAAAGCCGGCCTATGGCCAGCTTAAGGGCTTTTTAACCTGTCATTTTTTCTTTACTACAGGAAGAAGAAAAGATGAAGCAGGGTGATTTCTTTGTAGCTGACCTCTCTGCAAGGTGACCCTTCTAACTGATCTCTCTACCGGATGACTTGTTTGTAGCTGAACTCTCTACAGGGTGGTTTGTTTGTAGCTGAACTCTCTACAAGGTAACTTCTTCTAGCTGACCTTTCTACAGGGTGATTTGTTTGTAGCTGAATTCTCTACAGGGCGGTTTGTTTGCAGCTAAACAGCTGAACTCTCTAGCAATGTAACTTCTTTTAGCTGAACTCTCTACAGGGTGACTTGTTTCTAGCTGAACTCTCTACAAGGTAACTTCTTCTAGCTGATCTTTCTACAGGGTGATTTGTTTGTAGCTGAATTCTCTACAGGGCAATTTGTTTGCTGCTGAACTCTCTTACATGGTGGTTTCTTTGTAGCTGAACTCTCTACAAAGTGACTTCTTCTAGCTGATCTATCTACAGGATGACTTGCTTCTAGCTGATCTCTCTACAGGGTGACTTGTTTCTAGCTGAACTATCTACAGGGTGATTTGTTTGTAGCTGAACTCTCTACAATGTAACTTCTTCTAGCTGAACTCTCTACAGGATGACTTGTTTCTAGCTGATCTCTGTACAGGGTGACTTGTTCCTAGCTGAACTCTCTACAGGTGATTTGTTTGCAGCTGAACTCTCTTACATGGTGGTTTCTTTGTAGCTGAACTCTCTACAAAGTGACTTCTTCTAGCTGATCTATCTACAGGATGACTTGCTTCTAACTGAACTCTCTACAGTGTGATCTGTTCATAGCGGAACTTTTTACTGGGTGATTTTTTTGTAGCTAAACTCTTTGCATGATTGTTTCTTTGTAACTGAACTCTCTACAAGGTAACTTCTTCTAGCTGATCTCTCTACAAGATGACTTGTTTCTAACTGAACTCTCTACAGTGTGATCTGTTCACAGCGGAACTTTTTATTGGGTGATTTGTTTGCAGCTAAATTCTTTGCATGATTGTTTCTTTGTAACTGAACTCTCTAAAATGTGACTTCTTCTAGCTGATCTCTCTACAGGATGACTTGTTTCTAACTGATAGTGTGATCTGTTCATAGCGGAACTTTCTGAGCACTGGGTGATTTGTTTGCATCTAAACTCTTTGCATGATTGTTTCTTTGTAACTGAACTCTCTACAAGGTAACTTCTTCTAGCTGATCTCTCTACAGGGCAATTTGTTTGTAGCTGAATTCTCTACAGGGTGATTTATTTCAGCTGAACTCTCTACATGATGGCTTCTTTGTAGCTGAACTCTCTATTAGGTACCTTCTTCTAGCTGATCTGACTACAGGGTGACTTGTTTGTAGCTGAATTCCTTACAGGGTTAGGGAATTCAGCTACAATATAATATAACTGAGTAAATATACAAACTTGCAATATAATATAACTGAGTAAATTATACATGCAGCTGAATGCTTTATTAGGGTGACTGTTCTATTAGAGTATCTTGATCTCGCATTTGCTGCACATAGTTGCCTTTCGAATCATAACTCAGTGATTTGTAATCCGATTCTTCTGTACTACTGCAAGAACTTTCCAAGATGATTATTCCAGCTACATACTGATTTTCAGCTCGTTGCTCTAAGCGGTTTGCCAGGTAGACACGAAAACTAATAGTTTTTTTATTCATAAAAATCGATCGCGTAATTTTGACAGGTTGGGTTTTGTGTCATATCTCCATGGTCTTTATTCCGATTCCTTTCAAACCACAAAAAGGCACTCCTACGATGGTTACTCCATCTACATATCAATTTTCAACTGATTCCTCCAAGGGATTTACCCTGTAGGCGTGACAGACCTTCGACCTTATTTTACGCAAATAATCGGTCATAACTCCGTGAATGTTTATCGGATTCCTACCAAAGTTGGTACAGAGATCCGCCTTAATGAGCCCTTTAAGTGTGCCAAATTTCAGCCCGATCCGAGCACGCATTCGTGTTTTATGGCGGATTTTGCGAAGTGTGCGAAATGAAGAAGTAGAAGAAGAAAAAAACGAAGAAATTAAAATGAAATTTTGTTCGCTCGTATCTCGGAAATGGCTGGGGCGATTTTCTTCAAATTTGGTATGTAGACTCCCCTAACTAGGCGGCACGTCTCTAGCAAATTTGGTTCCAATCGGATAAGGGATCACAGAGCTACATAGGTGTGAAAATTGTGCTTTCTTTCTTCCTGTTAATATACTCACGGTGTGGCGCGCCGGCTTCTTGGGCCGCACGACACACTATCGTGTGTCTTGATCTTCATACAACATCACCCTCAGAGCGATAGCTGTAGCGACAATAATACTCATGCAGTAGCAGCAGTAATAGCATTCTTGCAGCAGCAATAACATTCATGCAGCAACACTCTCAGTGCAATAGCAGCAGCAATAGCAATACTCATGCAGCAGCACCCTTAGTGCAATTGCAGCAGCAATAGCAATATTCATGCAGCAGCACCCTCAGTGCAATAGCAGCAACAGCAGCAGCAGCAGCAGCAGCAGCAGCAGCAGCAGCAGCAGCAGCAGCAGCAGCAGCAGCAGCAGCAGCAGCAGCAGCAGCAGCAGCAGCAGCAGCAGCAGCAGCAGCAGCAGCAGCAGCAGCAGCAGCTGCAGCAGCAGCAGTAATACTGAATTTATTTGATCAAACACTGCACCTTTAATAGTCACAGCGCTTAAGTGGTCCCACAATCGATTGTGAAAATAATGGATTAAACATTGTTCACGAGAATCGGGTGTTAATCCATTCCTACCGAAGTTATTTCGTAAAACCGCAGAAAAACCTCAGGAAATGAAATTTTATGGCTTGTGTGATATTTGCGCAATACATGAGGACCCCACCCATTAATTAACACGGAACGCTATATACCATATGAAAGCCATCTTTCCCTTCTACCCAAACATCTAAAAACCTTACAACAAAACACATAACTCACGCGCTTTGAAGTGAAGAAAGGCGCATTGTTTTTCTTCGCCATAGCAGCGAAAGATGGACGCCGCCATCTTGTTATAACCCCCGGTTACATCATACTGTATATTTTTAGAATCCTTATCACGTGAGGAGTAGTTTTATTCTTAGTAGAACACACCATGATGCTCAGAGCGAAAGTTATCGAAATTTAAACAGGTACAATTGTTTTTGATGCGTGTTTGTGTGTTTATAAGTATTGATAGTTCCCCATACTTGTTCTTATCGCTTTGCGTTAAACTTTATTAGAAACGCCTGGGCCTACTCAGCAAATTGGTGGTTATTTCAACTTCATAGCCCTTAGGACGAAAGAGTTATGGGTCCATTTATAAAGGGCACCCGTAACACGCATTTTTTGGCAATATATTAGCCATTCGGTAATAAAGGGTTAACACCCTCAGTGCACTGGCAGCAGCAATAGCAATATTCATGCAACAGCACCCTCAGTGCAATAGCAGCAGCAATAGCAGCAGCAATAGCAGCAGCAATAGCAGCAGCAATAGCAGCAGCAATAGCAGCAGCAATAGCAGCAGCAATAGCAATATTCATGCAGCAGCACCCTCAGTGCAATAGTTGCAGCAATAACATTCATGTGGCAGTACTCTCTTAAGTGAATCATGCAACATACTTTGCATAGCTAAAAGTACAATAGCCTCATAGACTTGCAGCAACTCGCAAGCGACCAGCCATCATGCTAGATCAAACATACAAAGCTGTTAGCCTCATGTAGAACATGCTACCGGAGAAGGCTTGTCCAGTAAATATTTGCCAATTGGCTGTGGTCCCATCCTCATCCCTCAGCTGCCACCAAACTATATGGAGGAGTGTACAAACACAGTGTAATTGGAATGTGTAGGTTTTTCTTTGTTTGTTTGTTTTGCCGTCACTACGTTTATACAGCAGTACTCTCAGCCGATTATGCAACAACAGCATATCATGCAGCAGCACTTTTATTATGCAAAAGCAGCATACCATGCAGTGGCACTCTCATTATGCAACAGAAACATATCATGTAGTAGCACTCTCAGTCAAACATGTAACAGCAGCATATCATGCAATGCAGCATATCATGCAACGCAGCATATCATGCAGCAGCATTCTCAATGCAATAGCATGAAGTCATTATGAGTTTTAGATTTTACTTTTACCAGCACTATATACACCTGGTAACACAATCTGTGACCCTTAGCCATCACCTAGCTAGTACCTGTCTATATCAGGCATAAGTAGTGCCTAGTGTGAGTGACCTAACAGAAGAAAATGATTGACGTAACACATTATTATTAAAGCACAATAACATTCATGCAGCATCATCATGCAGCACCAACACTTGACTAAGGCATGAGCAACAGTAGTGGCATACATAGCATATAGAATAAACACAGCAAAACCTCATGCAAAATCAAGACATGTGTTAGCAGTGCATATAAAGATGCTAATGGCAAAAGCTTATTACACCCTGGTAACAACTAAACAACTCGAACAAACAAGCGTAACAGCTACACTTGAATAGACAAGCCCAAAGGTTTATGACAAACTTTAACAGACAAACCTGAAAGCTAATGACAAGACTAAGCCAGTTGAGCAGTTCATTGCAGCAACACTTTAATTATCCTAAAATTGTTATAGAACATGCATGAGAACTCGGCCAGTATCCCACGATAGCCATTCATCTTATTGTAATGGTGCGATTGGTTTCGTTCAATTTAGTGTACCACATGCAACATGTGTCACACAAGGAACGAGCTCACTGGTTATAATGAACTTCCAGCAATGATGACCTTGTTTCTTTTAACCATCTCAACCGATTCCGTAGGCTGGAAGGACTGCTACGAAGAACCTCTGGCCATGGTAGCTTGGCTCATACACAACTCCTCAGAGTGGAGCATTTTTGTTCACCAACCACTGTCCCCGGTACACCACATAACACTAGCGGTCTTTTTTCACCTACTAGATCTTTTCTTTAACTAGGCCATTCACTTTTCGAGAACGTGGTGTGTCACGTGACCACACACCTGTTAAACCAGTTTGTCTATTACACAATACTTGAAGGCATCTCAACAGTATTTCATGTGCTTAGATCATAGCGCACCCTTATGCTATAGTGTGCACTTAGGTCACAGCAATTATGTGCAAGTCATTATAGTGCTATATCTGCAGCATGCATGTTAACTTCAATCTATTGTGATACAATAAATTACAGTATTTGTAAGTATATGATAAGAGGTAAAGTAGCTAATTATAATTGTGACCCGGTCTACGAAAAGGGCTCTTATCGCCCAAATTTTGGAAGCTGACTTTTTTGGCTAAAAACAGTTATAAGGTAAGTATAAACTCACTTGCAAAGTTTCAGCGCTCTGCAGCAATCCATTCATCAGTTATTCACAGATCATGAATTCGTCCGATTCCGTCAAAGTTGATCAAGTATGAATTCCAGTGAATTAAATGAAACACCGCTCTTTATCGCATACTTATTGTAAACAAACAGCTGGACAAATCACGACAAATCTTTTCCCGGTTATGCTTATTAACGTTAGTATAATATCGTGTATGCTTGTGGTGTGAAAAGAAAGAAACTAGAAGCTATGACATGCCACTGAAACTGCTTAGAACAACGCAGCACTGGAATGATCGTGATGGTGAGGAAGAACGTTGACACATTCGTGATGTAAGGTACGCAAACTGTTAGCTAGGAGTCCCTTTTAGTGGGCACGTGGTTGGGCCGTCTTCAAACACATCCTAAAAGCTGCCCTTTCTAGCATTCACGGGACTGTTTCATGCTTGTTTTAGCGGAATCCATAGTTTCTTGGACTACTTAAGCTAAACGTAACTTGTGTTCTAGTTAATGCCAATCCATGTTAAAATTGTATAACGCTTATAACGTAAATGTGTGAAAGTTTAAATGCCTGCAGGCCTTGGACATACACTGTCTCTCTTTTCTGTAGGGCAAAATTCTCTTATCTTTTCAAAAAGATACGTCTGTCGTTCTGTGGAGAGGCCAGGAGGTGTTAGCAATGGGGGCAATTGTTGAGGAGAAATCTCAGAGGAACTATCTTTCAGGAGCATGATCTCCCTTTTAGTAGAATTACTAGTGTCTTTCACAAACACTGATCCAGGTGCATCAGCAGTAAAGCGGAAGTGGTGCATATGACTAATGCCCTTCAAACCAGTCTTAATGGTATACTGCTCAAAAAATCCACTCCAATTATACATGGGGACAAATACAGTACCATCCAATGAACCAATCAATTGTGGAACATTGATGCGAGATGACCAGCTCGCACAATTAGCAATATCATCCAAGTCTCCCACTTTTGTACGCCGGAATTTCTGCTTCATCAAGCCAAAACACCAGTCGGGAGCAAATTTCGTATGCCCCACTGGAAGGAAAGATATTTTTTATCTCGTTATGTAGACCGATCAGCACCCTCCACATCAGGTAATACATCATAAACCTGTTCTTATTTTGTCCAGCACAGTTATCAGTGTGGAGGTGTGCTGATGTTTCACCAAGCCCGTGAGCCTCAAAGAAGTGATGGAGCATTGATACAATGGAGTTAGCCCCCTTGCCAATATTAAAGGCTTCATCAATGAGGTATGTTACCTAAAAGTATAGTACCAGATAATTATGAGGATGTACGCATCATATACAATCATATTTACCTGCCTTGGTATTGCTTCACAGCAAATGCCAAAAATACCGCACTTCCGTGGTGTCAAAAAATAGATGGGCCCTGGCTGAAAAGGATCACTAGGGTAGTGAACCTGTTTCAACAAATTATAACTTGGTTATCTATCTTATCGCACATTTTTATGTACCTGCTGGGCCATATCAAAGCTGTAATGAACAGTGATTTGGTGGCTCTTTGGTGGCAAGTGAGATGCTGGTGAAGGGGGCTGGAACTCATCTGACACACTTCAGTTTCTCTCGACTTAACTTGCAGGCTTCCCGGTAAGTAGACCTCTCGAGTGACACTGCCTCTAAATGTGTCTTAGCTTCATCAATGATCTAAAAACAGGACGATACATTAGAGATGTAACAAAAATGATAGTCTTTTTGTATTATGAGCATTTTTTATTTCACATTACAGACAAAAATGACTACTTGAACTTGGAACATAATGGGCAGATACTAAGACATCCTTTGGTATAGGGAAATTGTGAAGGATTTTGTAGTTGAGCGTGACTGAGAATTACTGAACGTACAGTGAAAGTAAAAGAATAGTGGCACAGAACAAATACATCAGCTGGTTGTATTAGTTTTTAACTACGATACAATACCACACAAAGTAAGTTGAGCCTTTTCCTTCTGTTGGTCTGATGTATTAGCCATCTTTGTAATTGCCATGCTATTCTGTTGGCAGGTCCAACAGAGATCAGTTCGGGGTCTTCCAATCACCACATGCCGCAACTGTAGACGCCAGTATCTACAAAAGGTTCTATAGGATACAGGCTGCAGCTCACTGTCTTCACTTTGCCCACAAGCTACAACACACTGGTCGTAAATTTTCTGGAAAAGATACACATGCAGTAAGTATGTTGTTGTATTCCATGGAAATGAGACTAGTGCCTTCAGTATGATTAAAGTGTACAAAGTGTGAGTAGACAGGAGGATTTTTCTATGGGAAGAGGGAATTTTATCCCGCCCTGGAAATAATTTTGCCTCCCTGAACTATGCCTCAACGGGCTCAATGATAAAAATTAATAAATTTTAATAATGATAATTCTGTTAACTAAATTTTGGATGACTGAAGTTCTGCCTCTACCCCCCCATATACTTCAAAAACCAGGAATAGCCCTTCCTAAATTTATTGTCTAGGAAAATCCCTGGTAGATTTAAACAGGAGCCCATAAGCAGGTGTAACAGTGCTTATGGGTTCCTGATTTAGCCACATTAAACAGAATTTCGATGTAGTTGTAGTTCACGTAGAGTGATATCACCTGTTTACTATCTGATGTTGGGAGTACTGAAACATCATCTCTCTTGAATCCAGGAATGCGGCCTGGTAAAAGGATGGCATGCTTTTCAGCATAGTTTTCAATGAACTTCAAGATGTTTGTGATCCTGGCGAAAGTAAGTGCATTGTGAGGATGATTTTTGGTATTGCCATGTTCCCGTTCCACCAAACCATTTTCTAAAAAATGTTCTTTGATATTGTGTACCTTTCTTTTGCCAACACTATGTAAGAAATTGTAGGTATTTTGGCACACCTGGTATCCTTTGTGCATGTATTGAATAGTTGTTCTTTGCCTTTTGGCAGGCCTATGCCCACTACGTACCCCAACATCATCATCTTCGCACACAGTAGCTGCAATTGATCCAATTAATGCCATGTCCAGTAACTCCTTGGAGAGGAAAAGGGCTTGGGCCCTATACTGCTAATAGTATTCTGATGAGAACATACTGCTACAAGGTCCTCCACCAGCAAGTTGACATCCACAAGTTGTAAGAACAAATTCTTCACATATGACCGGCTCAGCTTCCCTTTCCACTTCACCATGTTTGATTCTAGCAAGGGTGGCAGCTGACAAACGTTTATCAGATGGTTTCTTCCTAGATGGAGTAGCAGCACCTGACTGTAGCTGTGAAATGGTAGCCCTTTACTGCAAACTTGTAACCCGTGGCTGTGAACTGGTTACCCGAGATGTTGGAGTGGAAGCCCGTGATGTAGGAGTGGAAGTCCGAGACGTTGGAGTCGTAGCCGGTGACATTGCATTAGTAACCAGTGATGTTGCACTGGTACCCCGTGAGTTGGGAGTACAAACACTTAACTGTGGAGAACTCTCTAGAAGTGGACTCAGAATTCCAGGCGTTATTGTGGATTCTTCTACAAGAGTTAAAACTAAGTTTATATCCTCAAGTCTACATTTACCTTGATCCTGAATACTGTCATCAATACCAGCAGATGGCTGTGATTCATAGTCTATAAAAAGTCCACCATTTATATGTTTTAATTGTTATTGAATGCATTAGTAACCTTCATAACTGTCTCCATAGTTTGTAAGCTGTTGTTCTGCATAAGAAAAAAGAAGATAGTAGTATGTGTGATGTGTATTTTTATTTAACCATTCATTTATTAGTGTTATTAAATTATTACCTTCATTTCTGTGGTCGCATTCCTCTTCGCTTTCGTCATCACTTCTGTGATCTTCTTCATCATCAGTTGGGGCATCGAAGTAGTCGCTAATAAGCGCCTCTACTTGGTTGCTCTCAACTCCATCCCAGTAATAACTGACGTCTTCTCCGGTGAGAAAGTTAAGAGCAGAGAGAACTCTATCTTTACTGGACATTTCGCGCAGATATAGCCCGCTAAAATTTGCAGCTGTGTTGACAAAGTGGTGATTTGTAAAGGTCCATTTTTGCAACGCGAAGAGGAGATACAGGGTCGGAGAAAATGAGTAATAAGTCATCTTCAAGATATGTTGTGAAGCTGAAACTTTGTGAGAGAGTGCAGAAAGGGTATGTCTATGCATACATGCAATAATCTCGTTTTGCCCTAAATACTTCTTCATGCCTCCTGAAAAATATTTGATTCGGCGATAAGAGCCCTTTTCGTAGACCGGGTCACAATTTATTTTATATCTGGTGCAACCAAAAATTGTTAATAATCCAACTATGTTTAAAAATATTGCATTGGTCCTTTATCATTGACTTGCCTGCATTCCTAATTAATTTTTTTAACTAATTAGGAATGCAACATGACTGCACAAGTCAATGATAAAGAATCAATGTAAGATTGTAAAACATAGATGGATTGCCACTCATTCTTGGCCACACCAGATATCAGCTCTTTTAACCACTATGTACATTTATACTTTCATGGATACGCTTTTTTGTACAGATAGTTGTTTATTGACTAGTGAATATGGATAGCATTTCCACAGAAAAATCATCTCATTTTGAGTTGCATATACATGAAAATCATGTTATTGTTCTTCCTCTCAATTACACACTGGTATTGCATACCAACTTCTTGGACCACACGACACACATTAGTGTGTCATGATAAGGTTAGTTAATTGTGTATTTAAGGAAAACGCCTCCAACCTTACAGGTTGTAGCTCACTTTGAATTCACCGTAGACTTGTGGCTATAGTGTGATTGATAGTGACTGGGAAAATAAATTTCAGTAGGTAAGTAGCTGGTGACTCATGAAATATCCACTTAGGTAAGTTTAAGACTAGTTTTCTAATCCATTTTTCAATCTGTTTTCAAATTGTTTTTTCAAAAAGCCTGAATTTTGAAAGTCTTGAAATCAAGTGTGGCAGCTAAGAAAAGGGTACTGTCTGCTAAGTTTCCAAAGTGCACAGCAACACTTAGTTTTAATATTTAAGCCCTATATGTATAATTTACTTTGTACACCTGTATGTGAGTATAAAAAGTCAAATAAAAACAAGTATCTGGACCACAGGTGGATATCCATGCAAGGATTAAAAGTTGTGAAATCAAAGGTGGCATTGATTGCAATCATGTAAATACCAATTTTAATGATAAAATGACCAGCCATAACATCATTGCAACCATTTTATCCTCACCAACTTTGATTTCAAACATGGAGGCCACACACAGATTGGCTGATTTTTGCATGGATAAATCATTGATTTATGGTACACATGATTGGTATGTCCATAAATAGACTAAGCATAACAACTTACCTATCATATCATCAGATTTTTCCTTTGATGTACACATTGTATCATTTCCTGGAAGACCAGGTAGTCCACGCACACCAGGATCACCCTTAACTCCTTTAGTACCGTTATCTCCATCTTCCCCTTAAACAAATATACAGTGCATTGTTATGAGACTATATGGAAAATAAAGCATGAGTGGAAATGGTAAAGACATGATGATACTAAAATGTTGCAAAGAAACTATAAACTAGCACTTGCTTGTGTTCATTTTGTGTTTCAAATCTGTTGCTTCATAATAACTACATCAACCATGTGAGCAAAGGTTATTACTAATTATTACCATTGAGTAAATTATTATTTTGATGATTAGTAAGCATGTCAATTACCAATCTACACATACTGTAGCTCAATCTATTCATCTACTATTCAGGAAGCAGCATTTGTGACCGGGCCTGCAAAAATAGGGCATGTGGGCACAAACTACACTCCACCACAGAACATCTCATAGCTCAGTACTGGGATAGAATATTTTTGTTCTATAACTTGTATTGTAAAGCCAACTAAATGTTTAATAAGTGCTGAAAATTTCATTGCCAAGCAATAATGGAATGCAAAGTTATGATGCATCAAATTTCGAAAAAGTAGGCAATTTTCATGTGCCCACATGCCCTATCTTCGCAGGCCCGGTCACATTTTATCAATTTAAAATATCATGTACACAATAACAGTAATTTCCTTGCAATAAACTTTATGTTAACAATTATGTAATCAATGGTGTAAACAATTAATGACAAAGATGCTGCATTATTGATTTAACTATTTTTGTCCATCACTTTGATGGTTCCAACTAAAGAGATCATATTACTTCAGGTAATTTTTATTTAATTATTTAATTAGTTTTATTTAGGCTTTACAGCACAGGTGTTGAAGGCCTGTGGGACACCTGGTTCTACAGTCTGCTTTAGAGATGTTGTGTTGAGTATGTGTGATTGAAAAGGTGCAAAATCCATGGGCGACTAAGAGCCTGCAGCCATCCAATTTATGCTTGAATACTTACAGGAGTCTGCCAAGTGATCATGATGCTTTCTCCTTGTCACTTTCAATGTATTTGTATCCATAGGATCGAGAGAGTGACTTTGGATTGGAACGATTCACTTTTATACTATATATGTGTGTGTGTGTGTGTGTGTGTGTGTGTGTGTGTGTATCACTTTCACACCTTAGATCAAAGGAAAGCCAGTGCATATATTTCATTAAGGCAGTGCATATATCTCGTTACACACTGCCTTATTGAGATATACCTACTGCCACCAGTGCGTATATCTTGTAAACTTGAGACATTGCACACCTAATAGGAGTGCACACTATATCCAGAAATCATCAGATTCCTTTGATGTTATAATGCTATCCTCTTCTCTTATATAGGGAATCAAGCAAGCTGTGATTGTGGGATTGAATTCTACCAAACAACTGGTGATTGTGGGATTCAATTTTAATATATCAACAGTAATTTGTTGTTGTTTTTTTAATTTACTTTTGTAAATGTAGCAATTAAAGTAACATAATTAACACTAGTCTCTTTAAATTGCTATATGTGACCGGGCCTGCAAAAACAGGATATGCGGACACAAACTACATCCCATCATGCTACAGGTCATATCTCAGTTCTGGAACAGAATATTGGCATTCTGTAACTTGCAACATAACGCCAAATAAACGCTTACTAACAGTTGAAAAATGCATTGCCATAGCATAATGGTACAAAAAATTATGAGTGATGAAAGTTTGAAAAAGTAGACAAAAATCATGTGCCCACATGCCCTATTTTCGCAGGCTCAGTCACATATTAGCAATAATAAAATCAAAATACGGTTTGATTTATTAAAATTTACTCCCACAATTACAGCTTATTTGGTTCCCTATATAAGGGAAGGGTATAGCAACTAAAGATTTTGCCAATTAGGTGAGTCTACACGCTAAACAGAATATATTAGTTATACCATGGGCGCTCATGCTTGCCTGTATATACGCACTCGCACTCGGGCCTACGGCCCTCATGCTTGTGCATATATATCAAGTAAGCTGTGATTGTGGGATAGAATTTTGCCAAACAAACTGTGATTGTGGGATTCAATTTTAATACATCAAACAGTAGTTTGGTTTTACTTTTGCTAATATAGCAATTTTAAGAGACTAGTGTTAATTATGTTACTTTAATTACTACATTTACAACAGCAAATAAAAAACCAACTACTGTTGATGCATTAAATTGAATCCCACAATCACAGTTTGTTTGGCAAATTGAATCCCGCAATCACAGCTTGCTTGTTACCCTATATATGAGAAGAGAGATCAAGACACACGATAGTGTGTCGTGCGACCCAAGAAGCCGGCATGCCACACCGTGAGCATATTGACAGGAAGAAAGAAAATGTCATTTTCACACATTTGTATCTCGGTGATACCTAATCCGATTGGAACCAAATTTGCTGCAGAGTTGCCCGACAGCTAGGGGAGTCTACATTCCAAATTTGAAGGAAATCACTCAAGCCATTTCCGAGATACGAGTGGCCAAGGTTTCGTTTTTTTTTCTTCTTCTTTGTCTTTTCGCACACTTGCAAAAATTGCTATAAAACGCAAACACGTATTCCAATCGCCTTGAAATTTGGCACACAGAAGGGAAGTCCACAGGCGAATCCTAGCATCAAATTTGGTACAAATCCGATGAATGATTCAAGAGTTATGACCGATTATTCGCGTAAAACAAGATCGATTTGTTGTCACGCCTACAGGGTAAACCACTTCATGGAATGAATTGAAAATAGCTATGTAGATCGAGTAACCATCGTAGGAGTGTCTTTTGGTGGTTTGAAAGGAATCGAGATAAAGACCACGGAGATATGACATAAAACCCAACCTGTGTCACAATCACGCAATCGATTTTTAGGAATAAAAAAGTATTAGTTTTCACGCCTACTAGGCAAACCGCTTAGAGCAATGAGCTGAAAATCGGTGTATAGCTGGAATAATCTTCATTGAAAGTCCTTGCAGTAGTATAGAAGAATTGGATTACAAACCACTGAGTTATGATTCGAAAGCCAACTCCGTATAGCAAATGCGAGATCGAGATACTCTAATAGAACAGTCACCCTAATAGAGCATTCAGCTAAAATTGCGAAAAGGTACCTTTTTCACACACAAAATTTGACCCATTTTGTGAACTTTAAAGCTTCATAACTTTTTGATCATGGCATATAATTGCTTGAACTTTTCAATACATGTAGCTACAGTATCTGACTACATTTTGATACTAATAGCAAGTTAATCAGTATAAGGAGTCAAGTGTTACATCATTTTGTTTGCTGGTATGTCAAATGTGTGGAAAAGGTACCTTTTCGCAAATCCGGTCACTAATTTATTTACTCCATTATAGAATTCTATTACATTACAGGTTATTCTGTAGGGAGTTCAGCTGCAAACAGTTAATCTTATAGACAGTTCAGCAAGAAACAAGTCACCCTATAGAGAGTTCAGCTACAAATATATCGCTGTAGTGATTCAGAACATTACAAGTCACAATGAAGAGAGTTCAGCTATAAACAAGTCATGCACCCTGTAGAGAGTTCGGCTACACTCTCTAGAGAATTCAGCTACAAACAAGTCACTGTGGAGAGAGTTCAGCTACAAAGAAACTACCCTGTAGAGTGTTCATCTATACAAACAAGTTACCCTACAGAGATCACCTGCAAACAAGTAACCCTGAAGAGAGTTCAGCTACAGACAAGTCACCTTATAGTTTATACAGTGTTCAGCTACAAGTACGTCACTCTGTAGAGAATTCAGCTACAAGTAAGTCACTCTGTAGAGAATTTAGCTACCACAAAGTCACTCTGTAAAGAATTTTGCTACAAACAAGTCACCGTGTAGAGAGTTCAGCAACCAAAATACTACTCTGTAAAGAGTTCAGCTATACAAACAAGTTACTCTGTAGAGAGATCAGCTAGAAACAAGAGAGAGTTCAGCTAGAAGAAGTCACCCTGTAGAGAACTCAGCAGCAAAGAAACCCTGTAGAGAAATCAACTACAAACAAATCAACCTGCAGATCATTCAGCTAAAAACAAATCACCCTGTAGAAAGTTCAGGTACAAACAAATCACCCTATATACAGTTCAGCTACAAAAAAAATCACTCTGTAGAGAGTTCAGCTACAAAGAAGTTATGCTACAGTGAGATCAGTTTGAAACAAGAGATTTCAGCTACAAACAAATTAACCTGTAGAGTGTTCAACTATGAACAGATAATCCTGTAGATAGTTCAGCTAGATGCAAGTCACCCTATAGAGAGATCAGCTAGAGGAAGTCACCTTGTAGAGAGATCAGCTAGAAAAAAGTTGCCTTGTAGAAAGTTCAGTAACAAAGAAACCATCCTGTAGAGAGTTCAGCTACAAACAAATCATCCTGTAGAGAGTTCAGCTGCAAACAAATCACCCTGTAGAGAGTTCAGCTACAAACAAATAAACCTGTAGAGAGATCAGCTCAAGGAAATCACCTTGTAGAGGGATCAGCAAGAAACAAATCACCTTGTAGAGAGTTCAGGTACAAAGAAACTACCATGTAGACAGTTCAGCTGCAAACATATCGCCTGTAGAGAGTTCACACAGCTGGAAACAAATCACCCTTTAGAGAGATCAGCTAGAAGAGGTCACCTTGTAGAGAGTTCAGCTACAAAGAAACCATCATGTAGAGAGTTCAGCTGCAAACAAATCACCCTGTAGAGAGTTCAGCTACAAAAAGATCACCCTGTAGAGAGATCAGCTAGAAGAGGTCACCTTGTAGAGAGTTCAGCTACAAAAAACCATCATGTAGAGAGTTCAGCTGCAAACAAATCACCCTGTAGAGTGCTCAGCTACAAAAAGATCACCCTGTAGAGAGATCACCTAGAAGAGGTTACCTTGTAGAGAGTCCAGCTACAAAGAAACCATCATGTAGAGAGTTCAGCTGCAAACAAATCACCTTGTAGAGAGTTCAGCTACAAAGAAACCATCATGTAGAAAGTTCAGCTACGAAGAAACCACCACGTAGAGAGATTAGCTGCAAACAAATCACCTGTAGACAGTTCAGCTAGAAACAAATCACCCTGTAGAGAGATCAGCTACAAAGAAACCATCGTGTAGAGAGTTCAGCTACAACGAAACCACCATGTAGAGAGTTTAGCTGCAAACAAATAACCTGTAGAGAGTTCAGCTAGAAACAAATCACCCTGTAGAGAGATCAGCTAGAAGAGGTCACCTTGTAGAGAGTTCAGCTACAAAGAAACCATCAAGTAGAGAGTTCAGCTGCAAACAAATCACCCTGTAGAGAGTTCAGCTACAAAAAGATCACCCTGTAGAGAGTTCAGCTAGAAGAAGTCACCTTGTAGAGAGTTCAGCTACAAAGAAACCATCATGTAGACTCTGAGAGTTAAGCTGCAAACAAATCACTCTGTAGAGAGTTCAGCTAGAAGAAGTCACCTTGTAGAGAGTTCAGCTACAAAGAAACCATCATGTAGACTCTGAGAGTTAAGCTGCAAACAAATCACTCTGTAGAGAGTTCAGCTAGAAGAAGTCACCTTGTAGAGAGTTCAGCTACAAAGAAACCATCATGTAGACTCTGAGAGTTAAGCTGCAAACAAATCACTCTGTAGAGAGTTCAGCTAGAAGAAGTCACCTTGTAGAGAGTTCAGCTACAAAGAAACCATCGTGTAGAGAGTTCAGCTACAACGAAACCACCATGTAGAGAGTTTAGCTGCAAACAAATCACTCTGTAGAGAGTTCAGCTAGAAGAAGTCACCTTGTAGAGAGTTCAGCTACAAAGAAACCATCATGTAGACTCTGAGAGTTAAGCTGCAAACAAATCACTCTGTAGAGAGTTCAACTAGAAGAAGTCACCTTGTAGAGAGTTCAGCTACAAAGAAACCATCGTGTAGAGAGTTCAGCTACAACGAAACCACCATGTAGAGAGTTTAGCTGCAAACAAATCACTCTGTAGAGAGTTCAGCTAGAAGAAGTCACCTTGTAGAGAGTTCAGCTACAAAGAAACCGCCATGTAGAGAGTTCAGCCTCAAAAAAACCACCGTGTAGAGAATTCAACTACAAACAGATTGCCCTGTAGAGGGATCAGCTAGAAGAAGTTACCTTGTAGAGAGTTCAGCTACAAAGAAACCGCCATGTAGAGAGTTCAACCTCAAACAAATCACCGTGTAGAGAATTCAACTACAAAAAAATCGCCCTGTAGAAGGATCAGCTAGAAGAGCTCACATTGTAGAGAGTTCAGCTACAAAGAAACCATCACATAGAGAGTTCAGCTACAAAGAAACCATCATGTAGAGAGTTCAGCTACAAAGAAACCACCCTGTAGAGAGTTTAGCTGCAAACAAATCACTCTGTAGAGAGTTCAGCTAGAAGAAGTCACCTTGTAGAGAGTTCAGCTACAAAGAAACCGCCATGTAGAGAGTTCAGCCTCAAAAAAACCACCGTGTAGAGAATTCAACTACAAACAGATTGCCCTGTAGAGGGATCAGCTAGAAGAAGTTACCTTGTAGAGAGTTCAGCTACAAAGAAACCGCCATGTAGAGAGTTCAACCTCAAACAAATCACCGTGTAGAGAATTCAACTACAAAAAAATCGCCCTGTAGAAGGATCAGCTAGAAGAGCTCACCTTGTAGAGAGTTCAGCTACAAAGAAACCATCATGTAGAGAGTTCAGCTACAAAGAAATCACCTTGTAGAGAGTTCAGCTAGAAGAAGTCACCTTGTGAAGAGTTCAGCTACAAAGAAACCACTTTGTAGAGAGTTTAACTGCAACAAATCACCAGTAGAGAGATCAGCTAGAAACACATCACCCTGGAGAGAGGTCAGCTAGAATAGGTCATCTTGTAGTGAGTTCAGCTACAAAGAAACCACCACATAAAGAGGTAAGCTGCAAATAAATCACTTGTTGAGAGTTCAGCTACAAACAAATCCCCTGTAGAGGGATCAGCTAGAAGAGGTCACCTTGTAGAGAGTTCAGCTACAAAGAAACCATCACATAGAGAGTTCAGCTACAAAGAAACCATCATGTAGAGAGTTCAGCTACAAAGAAACCACCCTGTAGAGAGTTTAGCTGCAAACAAATCACCCTGTAGAGAGTTCAGCTACAAAAAGATCACCCTGTATAGAGTTCAGCTACAAAGAAACCATCATGCAGACTCTGAGAGTTAAGCTGCAAACAAATCACTCTGTAGAGAGTTCAGCTAGAAGAAGTCACCTTGTAGAGAGTTCAGCTACAAAGAAACCATCGTGTAGAGAGTTCAGTTACAACGAACCACCATGTAGAGAGTTAGCTGCAAACAAATCACCTGTAGAGAGTCCAGCTAGAAACAAATCACCCTGTAGAGAGATCAGCTAGAAGAAGTCACCTTGTAGAGAGTTCAGCTACAAAGAAACCATCGTGTAGAGAGTTCAGCTACAACGAACCACCATGTAGAGAGTTTAGCTGCAAACAAATCACCTGTAGAGAGTTCATCTAGAAACAAATCACCCTGTAGAGAGATCAGCTAGAAGAGGTCACCTTGTAGAGAGTTCAGCTACAAAGAAACCATCATGTAGAGAGTTCAGCTGCAAACAAATCACCCTGTAGAGAGTTCAGCTACAAAAAAATCACCCTGTATAGAGTTCAGCTACAAAGAAACCATCAAGTAGACTCTGAGAGTTAAGCTGCAAACAAATCACTCTGTAGAGAGTTCAGCTAGAAGAAGTCACCTTGTAGAGAGTTCAGCTACAAAGAAACCATCGTGTAGAGAGTTCAGTTACAACGAACCACCATGTAGAGAGTTCAGCTAGAAACAAATCACCCTGTAGAGAGATCAGCTAGAAGAGGTCACCTTATAGATAGTTCAGCTACATTTCAAGTCACCCAGTAAAGAGATCAGCTGCAAAATAATATCCTGTGGGGAATAATGGGCATGTAATAAATATCTAATCAAAAACAGCCAAGATGTAAAAAAGGTGCGGCCCCCCAAAAGGCCATGGTTAAAAAAGATGTGAAATCCAAGGTGGCGGCCAAGAAATGGCTGTGATGGTAGGTTAATTGTTACATTTTAATAACGACAATTCAGGTGAACTTGGTGCCAAGACCAAGTGGCACAAAATTCACCTGAATTGTCGTTATTAAAATGTAACCATTAACC